>NW_027223327.1:8757137-8779664 GCF_030449975.1 Polyergus mexicanus | reverse complement strand
AAGCAGTGGTATCAACGCAGAGTACTAAAGAAAAAGGAAAAAAAAAGGAGCAAAAAAAGATTGCTGCCTTTCCCCACCTTCTTTTAATATAATGCGATTAATAATACCTAATACAATCTACTCTTTTCACTTGATACTTTATATCAACAATTAATTACACCGATTAGTACAACTTCTCATCTACTACGGTCTACTACGTATATATAGTTTCGTGCAAAAAGTGGAAGGAGAGATTGCTTGGTGCATCGAATCCTGACGAGGTAAAAACTCCTTTCTCTCGCGACTTCTTCGCGGCCGTACCCCGCGGTTCACGAGAGTCGGGGTGGGCCCGAAAAATCGTTTACGGTAAAATTGACTGGCGCGGCGTAGAAACGCGATTTGGAAACGCGTGGGCGACTTGTTGTATACGAGGCTGTTTCCTTCATAATAACTGAATAATGCAAACTTAATTATCTCGAAAGCAACGAGCATTCCGTTATCGATCATCAAGCGTTACATCAAGTACATTAAAATGTACTCTCCATAATAGGACGTCTCTCTAGACGTGTAAATTGTATGAATCGTTTAAAACTCTCTGACAAATATTAAATAAATATAAAAATATAATAATAATCCTCTCTCTCTCTCTCAAAAAAAAAAAAAAAAAAAAAAAAAAAAAAAAAAAAAAAAAAAACGCTCATATAAATTTCTAACGAATAATAATTGATAATGCTTGCGTCCTCTCAATCGGCATGGCCTTGAAATATTTGAAATAATTGATCAATGAAGACGTTAATCGGGCAAGAGTTAAGTGTCAAACAGCCTCGTACGACAAGACAATAAAACCGTAATTGATCGGGCGAGCAAGCCGAAAGTTATGCTCGGGATTAGGTAGACCGACCTGTGTGACCGGATCCTTCATGATGAGAACGTCGGTGACGGTGCCAAACATGCCAAAGTACTCCCGCAGCTTCTCGCTGCTCGTCTGCCAAGAGAGGCCGCCCACGAAGAGCTTGCCCGGCGCCGGGTCGCCGCCATTCGGCGTACTCCTCCCGGAACTGCCCGAATGGCTACCGTTTATCGGCACCAGCGTGTTGTGGAAGTCGTGCTCGATCGCGCCGTTCGTCGCCTCCATGCCGGCGCTGTGAACAATCAAAGATAGATCGATCGTTAGAGAGAGAGAGAGAGAGAGACACGAGTCGCGATCGGATGAGACTCGCCGAATATTGTTAAGGACCCAGTCCGTTGTAATCGAAACAACTGATTTTTTTTGTATTTTCTGAAAATATGATGTTTGAAGAATGTCTTTCAAATTTTATCAAAAAATTCGCAAAATTGATAAAATTATAAGACTTTGAATAGGATAGCGCGTGAACCTTCAACTTACAAATTTTAAAACACTGTTTTCAAAGTTGAAGTAACAGATATAATGAATATTTAAAAATACTAACGTACTGTTTAAATATCAATAAAAACATATGTAAAACGCCAAAAAGATCAATTTCCAATATTCCAAAAAAAAAAAAAAAAAAAAAAATCCCGAAAATTATCAATTTTTCATACTGCTACAGTAGACTAGGCCTTTAAAATTTTACAGAAATGTTTGTTGTGCAAATAGTACTTCTACTATTTTTTCTATTTCGCATAAGAAACATTTCAAATCGTATATCTCCTCCTCAATTTTATGCAAAGATTCATGCTTGATTTAGCAAAGCATTTGCTAAATTAATTATTGACATGAGAACTAAACAATATTCGTGCACGATTATATCGCACTGCACAACAGCTGTGACAACTATCTATATTTATCACATTACGACTAGCTTGTGAGAAAAGCGTTCGTGCGGACGGCCGATAAGCATCTGACAAATATCGACAGCTTTATTAAGAATTTGCTAACATATTTTTCTCTATTTCAGTTAATACCACTCGCCTTCCTAACAGCTTGCGCGATGTTCGCTATACCTTTCATAACATACCATAGATTCTTCGTTACCACGATTGACGTTCAGTAAGTTTCTTATAATGCTTTCCTACTACCAAGTTTTTTTTTTTTCCCCCGCTAACGAAAGTAAAAAAGGGAAAAGTAAGAAAGGATTTTTGTTACATCGCGCGATATTCAATTCGATCAAATTATTAATTTTCATTTATATAAAAATATTAATTTTATTTTATCATTTATTTGATTATACTTTCATATTTATAATAGAAGTCACGATACACTGTTTATTTCGCTGGATTAAACATAATATATTTCTATTCCTTAATTTACGAAAGGTCGCATTACGAAAAAAGGCGCATGATTATTTATATTCTTTTTATGTAAGATTTCTTTTTGAATATGCAAGATTATTTCAAAATATCCTCATGCTGCAATACAACATGACTATTCTGCATTGTAATTAGAATTTTGCGTAAACGAGTGATATGTAGATGACATAATAAATAAACAATATGCCATATAAAACGCGATTAACAGACACGGTAGTGTTTGGTGCCAAGTCACGCATAGCCAAAGTCACAAGCAGCGACGTTATCCTGTGTATTTACACGCGAGTCGGCCAGTTGAGAGTTACAAATATGCTCGATGATCTCTCAGGTGACACTACAACGTAAAAATATTTCAAAGTAGTTTTTCATATTTAGAAAACTCGACGATGACTTATTTCGTAAGTTAAGAAATAGAAAAACACCGTTCAATCAAGTAAAATAATAATAGTGAATATAAAAACAATTATGAATATAAAAACGTAACTAATTAAATGATAAAATAAAATTAATATTTCATATATAAATAAAAAATTAATAATTGACAAAATTAAATTCAGCGAAACGATCTTATAATATAACGATAATGCGTTAAGATCAGTGTATTTGCCGAGAGAGAGCCAGCTGCCGTGGAACTCTGTTTTACATCCGCTAACTTTTACGTACGCCGTATTACAGGCAACCGTCCGCTTGTTAAAAAAAAAAAAAGGTGAATAAATTTCGTAGTGAAAACGAGAGTGCGACCGGTTACGAAAAACAATAATACGTTTTGCGAATCGTATACATCCTTCCATTAAATAAGCGCAAAATAGAATTTTTCGTTTTTTAGGATGACCAAGTATCAGAGATTCGAGATTCCGTCCGTACCGAGATTTTACGATCTGCGAAACCCACGTTCTTTAAAGGTAAATTGTCTATGAGATGCTTTTCTTAATTCATGATATCGAGAAAATTTCAAAAAAATTAATTTTTTTTATATTAAGGAAAAAAAAAATATATATATATATACACATGTAGATTTTTTTATATTAAATCGAATTTTTTATGTCTATAGTAATTTCTATAAAAATTTCAGAAAAATGTTTTTGGTTTTTTTTATAATTATTATAGATATGAAAAAATTATATTTCGTAAGATAAGATCCTATACACACACACGCACTCTTCTGCCTTCGTCCAAGCTACAGAATAATCGATAATCTCATAATTCAATCATTTCGTTTCTTACAATATCAGTAAACCTTCGATTAATTATTATGGCTTCGAGAATACGCTTATTTATTTCATGTAATTATCAGAGACACAAACGCCAATATCTGATTAATTATCGTGCACGGTGCAAAATATATATTTAAATGGATTAATGAAAAGCAATATAGATAATTGATACGTATCCTGCATATTTTTCAAACGGAGCAGGAAGAGGCAGGCAATCCTGACGACAATATCTTATCATCTCTTTAACCTGTATTAATTGTTTTTACAGTTATATTGATTATCGCGTTATCGTTACCTTGCCTACTATGTACGTTTATATTTGGCGTCGCTAAATAATTCACGTTACAACTGCGTTTCGCGAATACGGCAGCTGTGTCAATCGCGCCGAAAAATTCGCTACGAATATGTTTTACTTCGAGAATTAGATATCTTTTCTGTAATCGGTAAATTGCAAAAATCAAGCGCAAAATTAGTCGACTTTATGTTTCGCGTTATATACGCAATGACAATAATAGATTATTGTACCATTATTATACATGTCGCGTTGCTACCATAAAAGCTATAAAGCGAGACAATCCTCGTGGATATCCCGCGCGAGCGTTACACGCGTCGGATGGATGGTACACATCCTCCTTTCTCGGTCAGAGATCTCATATCGTATAGAGAGCGGGCGTAACAGACCGATACCATCACCCAAGGTGGTGGTTGGATCTTGCAAGAGAGATACGCAAAACGTAACTAAGAGAGAAACTCTACGATCGTTTCGTCCTTGTATACGTAACCGGAGATATATACCGTGCCCGTCGCGATGCCTTTTCCCTCAGGATCCACACAACGCGTCGTACATTCACCAGCACCGGCGGCGGTGGTCGTACGCGGGGTCGGCGAGAGGTGGATGAGATGAGTAGCAGGAAGAGAGGAAGAGAGAGAGAGAGAGAGAGAGAGAGAGAGAGAGAGAGAGACGGTTGCGCGTTAGCCCGATTCGGATATATCGCCGCGAGCGGCATGGTCGACATGCGCGCTGTAAAGAGGATGTTGCGGGGATGTTGGAGCAAGATGGAGAACGCGAGACAGGGCGAAGCGGAAGGTTGCAGCGAGAAAGAGAGAAACAGAGAGAGGGAGAGCCGGTAGGGTCAAAGCGAAACGAGCGAGTCGTTTGGGGTTGGGAGTGGCATGACGGTGGGATGAAGCGGCGGGGTGGGGGAGGGTGAGAGAAGGAGCGACGCCGACGAGAACAGCTGGTGGATCAATACTCCCACCCCTCCGCGGGCGCGCGGATCCTCTCGCTGCGTGTGTTCGGCTCCGCTCCGCTCCGCTCGGCTCGGCTCGGCACGGCTCGGTCATGTTGTCGGCCACCCCTCTACGCGGCGATCTCGCTTCTTTTCTCCATCTCCTACCCTGCCATCCCCAACACTGCTCCGCGAAAGCTCCGTGATCGGCCTCGGCGCGGAAAACGTCTTACGACACCGTACGTCGCCAGGTTCTCCTCGTCGTCTCCTTTCTCTCGCCTTTCCTTCGACGTGATTATTAAACTCTTTCTTTCTTTTCTCTCACTCCTTCTTCATTTTCTCCAGTCCTACTTCATGAGAGACGTTTATTGCTGTCGATATCGGAAAATTCTCCCAGACAGTTTTTTTTTTTTTTTTCTCTGATCTGCGAGAAAGATGCAGGTCGGAGAAAAACGAGCTTGAGAAACGCGCGATATACCGGGTTCGCGTTTTTCCCTGCGATTTACCGTCAAAAAAATGGCACTTGTCTCTTAAAATATCATTTCTTAAGACGGGATGTATCTTTTCCGAGATGCGATTCGTTGTCGGCTCCATTTTCATCGACGAACAAGCTATATTATTGATCTTTTTAGAGTTTCCGCGATTTTAACGTTTCTCGTACTCTCTCAATAAAACGGCATCCATGCATTTTACTTGCTCTCGTTATCGGATCGTTACCTCGTTATTTTGCGCCGTGCGAATTTAAACTCGTATTGCAAGATAATAATTTCGCTTTGCGCAGATTTAATTTTCCTGTTGTGTGCTATGCGGTTATCGAACGTAGCGAAATTGAGATATCACCTCGTAAACTGAGATTAAAAAACATTTAACGCGACTCGAGTGAAACGCGAGTGAGCAATCAGCTGGCGTGATGCGGCTCGTTGATTGTTTAATCAAGCCGCATCGTTATCGAGGAATCGGTATACAACATATATGTATATTTATCCGGATAAATATATCGGTCCCGTGGGATAATAGGTGATCGTATTTAGTTCGATGGACCCCATCAAACGCAAATTCTCAAATTATCAAATTCACAAATGTCCACAACACGACCAAGCAAACAAGTATTCTCTTTCTCCTCCTTTTTCCAACGATGACCTCGATCGTCTTACACATTATAACGACGAGGACGAAGCGTACAGGTGTAAAAGCAAACGATGGATACAAAAAAAAAGCATAGAGAAAGAAAAAAGAGAGACGAGAGAGAGAGAGAGAGAGAGAAGGAGTAATACATACACGCGCAAACACACACACACACACACACGCGCGCGCGCGCGGGAGAGCTGGACAGAGAGATGGCGGTTGGCATAGTGAAAGAGCGTGTGTAGTTTCAGTATTTTCAGTATCGCCAGACATCCCAGCAGCAGCAGTCTCCGCGTCCACCCCAGCAACGTCGAGGGGTTGTACTCTCGGTTCCCCCCTCGCGCCAGTGCTATTCTTCTCCGCGCCCTGAACCCCCCTTATTTCTCCCGTTGTGCCGATACAGATACACATACGAATACACACACACACAGACACACACACACACACACACATATGTACGCGCAAGTTTTCTCTCCGTTTCTCGCGCATGCGTGTATACACGTACACGCGAACGAGAGTCATATCGAAGACGAAGGGGGCGAGTTTCCCCCACGGTAGGAGAGGCTCGGAGAGCCCTAGTCCTAGTGGGGGTGGGTAAACGGGGAGAGGGTGCGGAGGCGCCGCCGCCACCGAGCGACGCAGTGCCGTCGGGACGCTCGACCGAATGATACGGCCTTCGTAAAGGGGTGTTTTTCGCCGGCCGCCATATCTCGCTCGACAACTCGCTCGACCCGGTCGCAGCCGAGAACCATCACCGCGGCAAGAGGAAAGAGGGAGTATAGAATAGGGAGAGAGAGAGAGAGCGCACCAAAAGAAGACCGCGAGGAAGAAAGATATCCGGCGAGAGATCAACCCATCGGCCGGGGATATTGTCCTGTCACAGCAGTACGCCTTTAAAGAGTTACTGGTGTGATGGGACATTGTCCTCGTCCTGGTGGTCCCATTTTCATCATCATCGTCGATTCTCATCAATGCTACAGAATGTGAAAGAGTGTCCCGGTTATATATATACATACATATACATGTATACATGTCGATCGGTGTCGCGCGCTCGCTTCGACATTCGTCGCGGTCACAGAGAGAGGGCGGAGAGGGTGAAGAACCCAGTGGGGCGACACGGACGAGGGATTTTACGAACGACGACGACGACGACGATGGATTATCGCGCGCGGTGGAAACGCCCGGATCTAGCTATTGTGTCACGTCGCCTCGATATTCCTCGGAGGAAGGATTAGAAAAGAATCGCGCGTCAATTCTTATGGTCGCCAGCGTGGATACGCCATGGTACGAGCGATGGTGTTTCCAGTCGATAAAGCAGCCTCCCAAGAGGCGCGGCTCTGCTCGCCACCGTGGTCGATTGAAGGATTCTTCTCTTTTCTCCTCGCCAGCTCTTCATCTCTAGTCGATGCAACTTCTTATTTTTCTCTGTAACTTTAAACGCAGGAATGGCTGTCGAAGAGCAGCGAGATCATCCACGCGATTGCTCGATGTCGCTGATGAAGCTTTCAACCTGTCAGGAATAACAAATCACGACAACTCTGAATGACAGAGGCATTCCGTTATCGGGACGCGCATCTACGTTGTGCCTATAGCCCGCAAAATGGCCGGAGCGCGTCCGCGGATATTCCTGCGCGTTATCATCGCGCAGTGACCCCCCCCTTCGTCGAGTAATAACGTGTGAAAAAAAATCGTTGCGAGCCCCCCCTCCACCCCCCCAAACGCGCTTCGGAAATTTTCGATCGTCACATCGATCATCAACGTAAAAAAAAAAAAAAAATTCAATCGAAAGTCGAAACCGGAGTAAGGTCATAAGTTGTTGTAATATAGTTTCGGTGGAGGTCGAATATGTCTACTCGCCTCGTGCGAGATCGATACCCAAATGCATAGAGAACTCACGAGGAATATATTTTGCCGATTAGTGATTTGCGTAAAAAATTACGAGAAATTGACATTTAAAAAAAAAAAAAAAAATGCGATTGTTAAGCGCGTTATACTCTCTATCTCTGTCTATGTGCGCGTTCGATACTAATTGCGATTAAAAGGCAGCACGGCCTATAGTTCGCCCGTAGTTGTTTATCTTCTTCTATTAATTCCCGCGCCTACAATAACCGCGCGGCCATTTACTGAAGTAATGAATCGGCCTTGTTTCCGTTTACGACTTAGCACACGGAATTAGAGCGATGCTACGAAGGGGTAGCAGCAACGGGGTCGATGAAAAGGTTAACGCTGGGTTGAGGTCGATTGGTAGACCTTCCATCTCTTCTCCTCCTCCCTCTCTTTCTTTCTTCTGCTTATTATCTTTTTTCTTCTTTCAATTGAATTATTTCAATTTTGATGAGGCGAAGTGTTAGTTTTTATCGAAGCAGTCTCTTCTCTTCGATCCATAGTTTTTCTAAAGTCCGTAGACTATTCTCAAAGTGTTTCGGAATTGCTTGATAGCATCGTAGAAAAATAAATTCAAGAATCTCATTAGACACTGTAAACAATAAGCCTTGGCACAGGTTTCTGGTGAAACCGATGCGATGAAACGTTTTCCTATTCTAGAAACGTCGTAGAGAAAATCGAATTTTTTATTTTCGTCGTCGAACCAAAGATATCGTTGCTTATCGAATTTAGTCCATACGTTTCGATGCTCCGAAAAGTATGTCGATCGAGTTAGAAGACAGTAAATATCGATTATTACATTTCCATAAGTGTGAAATATCGTCTCTTCGCAACACAATTCATTCTATTCAATTCGGATTAGAGTTAAGAAGAAAGTTTTTCGATCCATTTGACGAAACTTTGAAGAAATATCTAAGATCAAAGTGGAAGTCTCGCTGTTCATAAATTCTAATATCCGCACAAGTTGCTTCAACTTCTTACGCGAGAATTCAACGTGTAAATATTCTTCCATAATCATCAATCTTGCTTCATATAAACCGTAAAATCAATGTATTCTTTGCGCAATATTTTTACGGTAATTCAAAAACACACATTTGATATTACCGGATGCATCCGATCTCATCCTTTATTCAGTAACATCAAAGTGCACACCATCAACGTGTGTATCTCGAGGATCATAATCGTATGTAAAAAAAACTGAACGAGAAGTTATGGTGATGAGCGAAAAGTCGATGCGTATTCGAAATTAAATGGTAAATCGAAAAGAGGCAATTCCGAAGACAAAGAGACGGCCAAGCCCTTGTTTCATGCAATGCTCGTTTGAATATTATTCCCGGTGGCTTGATTAGCTCTTAACCGGGCGAAGCATGTCAGCGGGTCGAAGGAATCGAGCAACCCGTCATCGTCGTCGTCGTCGTCGTCGTGACGCGCCGGTGAAGCTGAATTTTACACGATCGGTGGTGGTGACGCGATAGTGTGTTCGTTCATGATGCAAGTGGGGATGATCGTGGACGGAGGGAGCGACGGGGTGGGTTTACAACCCTCCTGGTCCGCGGGGAAAGGTGGCTCAGGGCACCGCCACCAGACGGCGATACTGCCTCCCTTCAAGAAGGGAACGCGTTGTAGCGGCGCTCCAGGAATCGGAGAATTGACTCGGAGAAGGATACAATCGCGGGACAAATTCCACGGATGATTTCTTTGGGCGGATTCTTAGCTGGGAAAAGGAGAAACGGTGGAGGATCGATGCGACGGAAAGGACTCTGGACCGGCATCGCTCATTGGGAGGATGAGAAAGACAGGGGGAGAAGGGGAAAAGCCTCGCCATGTTTAAATCCCCGTGAGAGTCTTTAGATAGAGAATCCTATAAGTGTGTAGCGTATAGAGTATACACTATCTGGCACCCGCAGATGTGTGTTTTTGTGTAGTCTCTTAGATTATTATATATTAGATATTCTCTGTTGTTGTAAAAAAGAAAAAAAAAACAGTACTGTACTAAAACTTGAATAAATTTTAATCGATCGGAATTTTTTTGTCGCTTACTAAGACGCTTTATAACCGGCCGCTCCAATTCCGCTTTCGATTAGACTCGATCGAATTATCGACAACTCGTTATCTCTCAACTCGATTTGCCAATCAAGCAAGTTTGATCCGTTATTAGAGAAATTTACTCATTTCGCGAACTTTATTTTTTAAAATATAGGTCATTTTAAGTTATATCACACAATCTATGAAAAATTTTACAAAGATTTAATATATGTTTCATCAAAAGTTTATCCATGTAATAAAAATATCATAAGATCAAAGATGGAAGTAGATGGTAAAATATCTCGGTGAACGAACGAGCGAAAAACATTAGAAAGATTAATACATTCTTCTCCGAGCAATATGCATGCTTTGCACGTTGCAATCGAAGTTGCAATTAGACTGTGCACATATTCCATAAATATGTCCGACACCATATTCTAAAAGCAATGCACATATCCCTCTCGTTTTACTTTGCATTTCTTACTTGCATTCCGCTGAACGCCTTTCTATTCGATATAAAATAATTATGAGGAATTAAAAGGAGAAAGTCGGTCGATTCCGCGCACAAAAAATCACAAGAAATAGAAAATTGCGGTTTCAATGAAAGAAGAAAAAGGAAAAGAGAGCAAGATCGAAAAAAAAGAAAATTCCGGAGTGATCTGCGAAGCGTGACAAAAATTGCAAGAGCGATTACAGACTAATGTACATTTCTCTCTCTCTCTCTCTCTCTCTCTCTCTCTCTCTCTCTCTCTCTCTCTCTTTTCTCGTATTACAACTCGCGCGTAAAAATGTCACGTACCTGTTCTTTTAGCGTCTTTTAAAGAAGGTCCTTAAAAAAAAAAAAAAAAAAATGAACGCGCGAGTGCAGCAGCGGAAACAAAGAGCAGTCGTCCGAATTTATTTTAATTTCGAACGATATTAGTTTTAATTACAGCGCAAAATTAACGCGAAACACGTTGCCAGCTCGCGACACAATGCGGGAAAAGCGAGACGAATTCTGGCATTACGGATGTTTCGCGGTACGTTGCGTCCGAGGGGTTCAGAGAGTGTAAATACTAATTGCGCGCCGCATACTCGTTAGGAAGAAATGTCAAAAGATGTCTAGGTCGTTTTTATACGCGTATCATATTAATACTCGACTATTGAAATTTTCTAAGAATTTGCGCGACAATTATATCAGCATAGACAATCAACACGTGTATAAAACAACAATACCGAGTTTGTTAGAACGCGAGAAACGTGTCAAGAGTAGTACCTCTCGATAATTTGATAATGCACGATAATGCGAAGTTTTCGGTGGAAAAAAAAAATTAGATCAAGATTATTTTTATCATCGATACGCGTCCTTCGTGTTATACTAATTTAATATAAAGTTCCTTTCTTTTGTACTTCACTCGCATGCATTTTCCTTTTCTTACATAACTTAACACAGTAACGGTAGTCGAACTCGTCCCGAAGACTTTCCGTATCTTTTCTCCACCTTTCTCCCGGGTATCCCTCTTCCCAAGTTTTTCCCTCTCTCATGTATCCGGCACTCACGTTATTGGATCAATACGCGAGGTTCCAATTAATCCACGGGGGGTATTCCCCTCGACAGATGGCCAACGGAAAACACTATAGCTTGCCATACCGACCCTCCCAAAACCACATCATCGTCTTACGCGTTATTCAACATACGGTACATGTCCCGAAAAAATATCTTCGTGTCGAGAGTATAAGCAAAAATTGGATACATAGCTTAGTGCACGATATGTATTATTAAACTTCATCTTTTTGTCTTTAAACAGCGAAGTAGAGCAAAATCAAATATCGCAAAGTAATATATTTCTCGTACTGTACGATTGATGTTCTCTGTTCATTTTTTTTTCCTCTCTAGTCTGTATTTTAATATAAAAATATTTAAAAATTGTTTCAAGTTTGTGTGCGGATGAAGAAATAAAAACTTTCGCGTAAAAAAAAACTACGACTTAAATAAATAAATTAAAAAAATTATTCGCATTTTTATCAATCTATTTAAAATAGCTATTTTTTATTTTAAAAGAATAATAAATTTGTGAAAAAGATCCTCTCTCTCTCTCTCTCTCTCTAGATGCTATAAAATTTATACCGCGAGCACAGGTTTTAGTCATTACGGATAACTGGCGTGAATGCAAATCGCGAGAAATGCTTTCGTTCTTTTTCAACCGAGATTGGCAACAGTCTCGTGCTAATGGCATCATTAAGCAGATCGATCGGAGACGATTTTCATCCGCAGTTCACCCTCCTATTAACGGCCTTTTCATCTAGGCGAACCTCATGATGTATTTTTCTTCTCTTTCTTTCTCTCGATACAATTTCCAGACCAATGTCAGTCAATTTTTTTGCAGTGTCCAGTTAAAATTTCACGACGTCATCTTTCGTTTTAACGGCCGCGAATCTTCATTACGGCAGGGTGTGTATTCTAAGATTGATAGCGACAAAAAGGGAAAGTCACTCCCTCCAAATGACACGATACCGGCCTACATTTACCGCGAGATCACGCGTGTCCCTCGGAGAATCGCGGTGGCATCACGTGTCGCCGAGCAGTTAATATGATGACCGCGCACGATTGTTACATGTATATCGTCCATCTCGCTTCCCCGTACGTGGGCGTGGCACTGTTTGCATTTAATTAATCATCTTGGCGCGGTACAATACCACCAGGGTAATTCTATCGATCCGCCGCGTCTGTCTCGAAATCATTTATTATCCGGCATTACGTACGCTAGCTCACCTCCCATTCCGGCGGATATTTTGCGCGGCGTAATTTTGCGAGGCAGCCAAATTTAATTTACCTCACGTGTCCTATGTAGAGGAATAACTCTTAAGTAAGAATTTGCGAATAATAACTTTGAAGCTTATGTTTAACAAACGCGTAATGGAATTAATTAAAATAATTATTATGTACGCTGCGATTTTCCAGTGACATAATCGATAACCACTTCTTCTTCCTCGAGTTTTTCCAACATTTTATCGAATAAATAGTTGTATTCTTTCGGAAGATATATTAACTTCTTATTTTGCTATTGAAAAATATTCGTCTATGTTAAATGTCAAGCTTATTCCTTCGTATTCCAACTATCCCAATCGGTTTTCTAAAAATAGACGTTAATATAAATATCAACGCATCAAAATAGATCTCTATTCATCTTATATTAATATACTCTGTGTGCATCTCGAATCATGCACCTAGATTAATTATATCGTCGAAAGTTCTTACCGATCGTAACGAGCGATTTGTGGTAAAAGAAGACGAATTCGTCGCGGACATTCGATAAATACAGATGTTTTACACAAGGAGAAAGAAACGCGTGACACGAAGCTGGCGATGAAAATTATCCGTGGCAGGTAAGGTGCAGGTATAACACGCCGGCAACGCGTTGCTACAGTCTTCCTACGTTGCCGACATATGCGTATTCCGTTTGTATACCAACCGCGGGATCCTGATAAGCATCGAATGATACGAAAGTTTTGTGTTTGGATACGCACATTGGCATATATACACGTGATAATGTAATACAGCGTATATATTACATGATTAGAATATTATTGTAATATTAAGAATGAATAATATTATGTATTAAAAATTTATTAATGGCAAAATTAATACTAGAAATTAATGTCCCAAATAATTTCATAATAATTATATAAATTAATGATAAATTAATTGATTTAAAAGAAAAAATATATCAATATATATACGATTAAAATCATAACTATATTAAATAACAGAATTCTGGGAACCTCTAATAAACATTTGGAACAAACGCACAGAATAACCCGAGGATTAATACAAGTTATTCGAAATAGTTTCCTTTAAAGAGATTAATAGCGGATACCATTGCGGGAAACTGTAAGCTGCTATAAGCTATCCAATAGTCATTCGACTATTTCGGTTAAATCGATTCGCATTCTTCGACTATTATCGACAATAGAATTACGAGAATGCGATTTGATTAAGATTCGATTTGAGCTTGAAAAATGCCGCATTAAATATACGCCTGATTTATAAAAGTAGAGAATCGTTTTTTCCTCTTTATGAAAGAAAATTTATTTGACCCCCAAGTTGACTAAAAACGATAACATTGTTCCTTAGACTGTCGCGTCGTTTTCCCATTTTTAGTTTTTTCACACATGTCATGTTATGTAAATCGCGTTTTTTCTTGCAAGAAAGAAAAAACTTCTTGTATTCGTTGGATATACCAGATATTTTACAGATATTTTTCTAAACAAAAATCTTTTTCCTTACAATAAACTCCATATCTTTCTTAAAACGTTATACGATTATATTTTATATTATCACAAATATTTAGGCGACTCTCGGGAAGGAACCCGGGAACAAAAAAGGATAATCTCAAGTGCTCTAATTGAATGTGTAAAAACATTTACATTTCTCGGGATAATCACATCGATTGGTTAATAAAAATAAAGTCGATTCGTTAAAGCAGGATACGCGTCATGTTACACAGATTTACGAATGTGCGATCTACCTTTCGGATGAAAACAATAAAACTCGTATTAATTAACGCGACTTCATCAGGATTGGTTAACATTCATTGATCGACGCGTGCGGCACGTCGTAATGGTGTGAGTCTGTGTATAGGCACACGTACAAAGAAATTTCAGTGTAATCAAGTTCTCCTTTCCTCTTCCCCTCACCCTCTCAACATTGTCATATATTTTTTTTAAATGTTTATTCATATTTGTCCATTAAATAATTATTTTCAAGAGAACGCACATACAATTATTATTATTAATTTTAAGATATTAATTAGTAATATATTTTCAACTTTATTTATTTCTGCACAATTTTAAATGAAAATAAAATTTCCTTTCACGGTAGATAAAAAATTTTTTTTATAAAATAATAAAATTTTAAGATTAAGTTGAAATTAAGAACGTTAAGATCTCGAACAAGCAACTCATTCATAAAGTACAAACTATTTACATCTAACGATCTAATTTCTAAATAAACTTTCGTTTGACTAAATTCAACGATCTAAGAGAATCAATCGATTCTTTGACATTCATCGGGCAACTCAAATGCTATTCGCTACGAAACCTACACAGGGATATAAACTTTGTGACAGATAATAAGGAAACGACAATTATAAATGTGTTGCTGCAATATTCTTATCGTGTATGAAAATTCAACCTATCTAAAATACGATATTCGATAATCGGAGCAAAGAGAGAGAAACGAGAGAGAAAGGAGGAAGATAACGAAAAATGAAAGAGAAAGTTAGGTAGAACAGAGATTACCGGTATTAAAACCACACACAGCAAAATCAAACGATGTGAAACAGATAGATATATAATTATACGTATAGAGAGAGAAATGAAATACGCTACTCCGTGTGTATATGTACGGTATCATAATTAGTCTAGGAAATCGATAGAGCTACTATTAAATAAAATCCAGAGAGATGTGCGAGACGAAGAAAGAGAGGATCGACAATTGCTACAACTGTCAATCGCTTGCTTGCTCGCTGGATGCTTTTACTGACCTACCCGATGACGCTTTCTCAGCCAATCGGCGGCGGGTAATACGAGTAGTACTCGTGTACAAGCATCATCGTCCGTCCTTCTCTTCATCTCGTCTTTCTATCATACGTCGTGATCTCCGACTCGATCAAGCGTTCAAAAAAAAAAAAAAAAAAAAAAAAAAAAACACTTTCTCTTTCTTATGAAAATCGGGGGGAGAGGAGGTGTCTGCTTAATCGTGGATCTCTCGCCGATCGTTTTCGCGCCTTATCATGCCGATCTCCAACTCCCTCCTCTCTTCTCGTTCACTCGAGATCTCGAATTTGCTCGGGCTATTTTCTGCGTATCGGAGGTTCGAACTTGGTCTTTTCTTTCCCGCGCGTCCTTCCTTTTGCGGATACGATGAAACGAAGTGTGAAAGTCACGAGAGATAGAAAGGGAAGAAGGGAAAAGCAGACACGCCTTGTGTCAACCCTCTTGCAGGGAGTAAAAGGAAATGAGTCGCGCGCAAACACCTTCGAGCATCTCTTCCTCTCTCTTTTTTTTTTCAACGGGCTTTGAGCGTTCACTTTTCTCTCACAGTATGCATCTCACATCAAGTCCAAATAGAAAATACTTTATATCGGATACTACAAGTCGACAGCTAATTATTCCGTAAGAACTTTCTTCGTTTTTCCAAGGAACAAAAGAATCGCACGCATATAATACGATAAATATATTATAGAACTGTTCATAGAGATTTAGAAGAGTTCGTATCTCGATAACAAATATACACACTTTTATCTATGTATTGTGTAAAGTGAGGCGGTGTTAAATGTGAAACTTGCGTGTGTATCTCCGTGTGTTATTTACATTATAAATATAAACGTTTATAAAAAGCTGCTCGAGGAAAGAGTTGAAGCGCTCAAAGAGATAATTATAGTGATGGGAAAATCTTGCTAAACATTACACAACTTATTTCAAGAATTTTTCTTAATAAAGTCTATATAGAAAATTAACCGTAAAATTATAATGATACGCGATGGTTGGAAAATTGAGACGATTTGGACGCGACAGAATATTGTCGATTTCAAACTGACCGAAGAATGTTATTAATGTTAATTATTCTCACGCGTCTAAGGAAAATTATAATAGCTTGACTTTCTTGCTCAAAACACGAGAAACTGATTATCGGTTTAAATCGTACGAATCGAAGCAGGTCGAGCGCGGAAATCGTGCGACTTTCTATCATCTCGGTAATTTTTCCCGCCACGTATTTTTCTTGATTTCTCTTCGTCGGCTCGCGATAGTCAACGCTCAGCGCAATCGTGGCCTTTGAAGCAAGAGCAATAGGGCCTATCGTTACGATCTAATTACTCGGCACGAAAGAATCGATTCTCAAAGGGGATATACACAGAGATATAGCGCTAAACGGGAGAAAAAGAGAAAATTAATTTACGCGAGGAAATCTCGACGCGCGAGTATGGTGTTACATTCTCACTTGCTTCCGAGCACTACGACGGATAAAGATAAAGATCGACGAATAAAGATGAACAAAGATATTAATAAAAATGACGCGCGTTAAGGGTCCAATTATTCAAAAATTAGATATTTCAATTTTGCTAATTTTTATTATTTCTTGAAGAGTAGAAAACCATTAGATATTAATTTAAAAAAAATTCTTATTAGGTTCTTTCTCTCAGTATCCCCTAAAAATATCTTGCGGAATAAAACTAGACCGAATTTTTTCATTTCAGACAATTAGACGAGAAACAATATGTCACACTGTTATTTTTGAAACGTTACGTGCAGTGGTTCGTACCGAACAAAAAAAAAAAAAAAAAAAAAAAAAAAAAAAAAAAAAAAAAACTAAATATCTAACATTTAAAAATACTAACGTAATAAAAACATCAAAAAGATCGACTACCTCTTTCTCTTCTAATATCCTTAAAAAAAAAAAAATTCTGAACATCATCAATATTTCATACTGCTGAAGTAAACCGGGCCCTCAATCTTAATCCGAATTAATAAAATCGGTAACTAAGAGGCGCGCGCTATTATATTTTCATCGTGCTTTGGTAAGGAACGGACGGTAATAATCCGCTTTGAAAGTCGCTTAAGGAGAATTAGCTCTTCCGTGCGTTAATTCAGAAATAACGTTTGCAAAAGTCTAAGACGCGTACAGTTTCTAGCTCGTGAATATTATAGATAGACAAACTCGTTATCGGGGAGACAATTAAACATACTTGCGCGCGCGTGTGTGTGTATGTGCATAAATATTTACGCTAGTACGTCCAACATATACAGCGTACAATGTATTACACATACGCTCTGTTCAACCAGATCTAACGGTCCATAATCTAGGTCACTTCAAGATGATTCTCATCGCAATTTTATGCGTACACGGCGTTCCGGATCTATCAAGCGTAATCTAATATATATTTATGGATTCCTCGATTAATTAGAAGTCGAATGGATCAGAGTCCGGAGATCAGGAGTTTTTATGCGATGAGCCATCGAAATTGATTGGTCCTGAATTTTAAAAACAGATGATAAAACTATTGATTGGATTTTGTATTTTAATGTAGAGTTAAAATTTAATTATTGAAATAATTTATACATTGGAATAAACGATAAATATTCGCAGAAACTCTCGCCAAGAAATTTTTGGTTCACGGATAAAAATTATCTCGTTAGATTTGAAACACCCTGTATATCCAAGTACTCGTAATTTCTTCTACTTTATCAAAGCGTTACCTTACTTCGAGGATCGTGACAAAGAGACAAAAAAATAAAAAAAAATAAAAATAAAAAAAAAGAGCGGGAGGAAGAAAATTTAGTGCACGTGCACGCGCGAATTTGTATGAGAGCCGAAGATACAACTGCGACGAACAAGAAAGCAGATGAAGAGAGAAAGGCAAGGAAGAAAGAGAGGACAGAGACAAGTGTGAAAGCGATCAATATGGCGATAAGAGCAATTGGATTCCTGATATCGCCCAGTTAGCTATTGTAGAAAAATTGCACTAATTAAATCCAGTCGGTAATCGAGCGCGATGTCATCGAGAAAGAAACGAGACGGAGAGAGATAACCTATACTTTATTTAAGTAATTAATGTTTCATGATGGAAAAATTTCAAACTCGTATCGCCGATATATTTATTATACAAATGATACAAATGATACAAATCGCGCGCGAGTACGATTAACATAATTCTTCCTCACACGTGATAATGCAATAATACTTCGCGCACTTTAATACGTTCATGTTTCAGAACGCATTTCAATCTATTGTATATAACTGCGCTAAAACATAGAAATTTTTTCAATCGCCCGTATAAATAAAAATTCTCATTAATTTTAAAATTAATTTATCATTTAAATTATTGATATCTAACGAACGTATTTCTCTCTCTTATAATTACAAGAATTCGGCTATAAAATATTGATAAAAGCAAACCTCGACGTACCTGCCTGCGTATAACGTAATACGTACACGTGCGATTCGCACGCGCGACAAGAAACATCGATAACGAATAATAGCAAATTACAACGTTGCATAAGCGAGATTTGAATCCGCAGCAGCAGGTTAAAGGATTACGCGCGTGTATGATAATCGGGGTGCAATTTGAGCCACGAGCGAATTCGTTTGCATCTAATTGCTTCCGAGTCCGAGATGAAGGAAAGACCTCCCTCCCCTCCCCATCCCTCCCCCTTTTCCACCACCGTCTTGCCTTTCTCTCTTTACCTGGGATATTAAGAGTCCGGGGGCACGGTCTCTTGGCACACAATAATTAGGAGGGAACTCACGAGAATTAACGCACCGCGTCCCGATGGTCACCGATGATCCGTCGCCCGTTGCCGCACCTCATGGTCCACCGACGCGACTTTACCAGCGGGCCCGGCGACGACCGGATATCGTACCTGCATCCTTGAAAAAAAAAGAGACAACAGGGATTCTCAGCCACGTTTTGGTGGTTGCCTTTGGCGGTGCCTTCTAAGTCGCGTCTCCTCCTCTTTTCGCCGAAAAGAAACATCCCCGCGCGTGGGAAAGCAAGAAAACGGACGGGGCCGTGGGGGTCTCGCGCGTCGGAGAAAAACTACGCGATCGTCGAAAAGAGTGGGCTCTATACATACATATATGTATATAATGAGAAAGAGAGAGAGATGCTGCTAATAAAGTGGCGGCGAATGAATAAACACATCGATCACTAATCAACTACTCAATATACGGCGCGTATTTAATAATATCACGCGAAAACAATAGCTCCAATGCAAGCGATATATTGTTTCTCTATACCATTTCGCCGCACTACCAGAACACATAATGTGTGTGTACGTGTGTGTATGTGTGTAATATATATGTATGTGCATATTTCGTCAATACTAAATTACCAAGAAGACTCGCAGATCAAAGTAAAACATAGTTCTCTCAGCTACAAGCGGTATTCTACAATAGCGATTGTCGTTCGTATCCTCGTCAGCTTACGTCACAACGAAACGTCCTCTCGCTAGTTTTTGTCAGTCGGTCTCTTGCCGTCGAACAAAGCTAATAGCTCGATACTAAACACTCACGATCGCAGCACGCATTTGCAAACTAATCAGCGTTCTACGAGATGAGATTTTCGTCAAAATCACTATACTAATGGACCTATTTCTAGAACCACGCCTTCTCGTCTTCTTCTGGCAACCGTTCAACTCGATATACATATATCGATTTTTGTGTGCGTGTGTGTGTATCTGTGTGTACATCCAAAATTATACTACGAGAATTTTTACCTAGTCTCTAGGCTACTCCAGGAAAAAAAATCTATAATCATAGAGATTAGAGAATGAAAAAGAAAGAGAAAAATACTAAAATATTCTTAAATCAAAATCCTAAATGAACTCAAATTGAAAGTTTCGTGTAAGAATTTATATATTAAAAAGTCAACCGTTCGCGTTGCCAAATCTCTCAAACGTGTAAAGCGTTAAATATATAACGAGAGCGGGATGATATCAATATATCGTAATAAAGTTGTGCAGCGCAAAGCAACGGAACGAATTGCGGCGAAATAAATCGCGAACGCGTTTGACCGATCGGAGATAACGTCGGCGGGAAAATCGGGGTCACATCCGGAGGCGAAGGATTTTCCCGGACTCTCAGCCGCGCCGATGCAAGGTCGGAGGTGGCGAATAATGCACGTGGAGCGGCAAACCAACCCACGCGCCGCTGCCTACGCGGCCGGTTATTCCCGGTGGCGAAGGTGGAGGAGAGAAGGGCAGATGGGGTTAGACCGCACCACGGTTGGGTCGATACTCCTCCTCCTCGAGATCGAGGAAATTCCAGTCCGTGGCTTGGCTAATCCAACCGACCGACGGAACCGATTTCTGGCCTCCCGACAGTGTCCGTCAAACGTCTAAGAGGGCTTCCCCGATTAACTGACATCGAATGTCACGTCTCGCTATTATCCGACGCAATCTTGCGAGATTAAGCGATCGATTTGGAATTGTTTAAAGATCGCGAGGCTTGAGTCCTATTCGACTAAATTCCATTTCGTATCCGAAAGCGAAATGTGATTCATTTTGTAAATAATATTATTAAATTCTATTAAAATATAAATATTATATTTATTATAAATATTGGTTATTTGCAGCATATATTAGAGAGAGATGTGAAAAGAAAGAGAGAGAGAAAGAGATCTTATGATAATGAAAAACATAGGTATAGTTAAGCAGCTATAAAACTGAACGAAAGGATGACGAGATAAGTTTTTGTCCGTATTAGAACATTTTATTGTAAACTTGAAAACGAATATATGCGAGCGCTTAAATTGTTCTATAGAAAGAAAGAATTTAATTATCTCTTTAATATTATAAGGATAGAAATGGATTACCTCTATTAAGCTAGCAGGACCAAATCAGCAGAATCAAACTGGACCTATCAGATTATTTAGTACCCATTTTGTACTAATTTGTACCAATAATAATAATTTTGTACCTTGTGCCATTTTCAAAAAAACCGTGGCGCTGCTACCATCAAATTAAGCTAGCAGGACCAAACTAAAACAAAACAAAAAAATAAAAATAAGACCAGAAATAGAAAGGGCTGAATTTGTACTAATTTGTACCACCCAAATAAACTCAATATATTTAGCCCTTATGCTTAAAACAACCCCCAATTGAATTTAGCCCAATTAAGCTCAAGAGTAAAGTACTCTTTCCAATCAGCAGAATCAATCGCTACTTACACACTGGACGCGGCATAATTTGTACCGCCAAAATGTGAAGTTTCAAATTTTGTACCCCCGCCGTTCCTTCGAAAACTACCCCCGACCCATCTCAATCTCAAGAGTAAAGTACCTTTCGCCACGAGCAGAATCAATCGCTACTTGTACACACAATGCGACATAATTTGTACCATCAAAATCTAAAGTTACAGATTTTGTACCCCCGCCGTTCATTCGAAAACTACCCCCGACCCATCTCAATCTCAAGAGTAAAGTACCTTTCGCCACGAGCAGAATCAATCGCTACTTGTACACACAATGCGACATAATTTGTACCATCAAAATCTAAAGTTACAGATTTTGTACCCCCGCCGTTCATTCGAAAACTACCCCCGACCCATCTTAGTCTCAAGAGTAAAGTACCTTTCGCCACGAGCAGAATCAATCGCAACTTGTACACTCGGCGCGGCATAATTTGTACCGCCAAAATGTGAAGTCTCAAATTTTGTACCCCCGCCGTTCCTTCGAAAACTACCCCCGACCCATCTCAATCTTAAGAGTAAAGTACCTTTCGCCACGAGCAGAATCAATCGCTACTTGTACACTCGGCGGGACATAATTTGTACCGCCAAAATGTGAAGTCTCAAATTTTGTACCCCCGGCGTTCCTTCGAAAACTACCCCCGACTTCTATCCGTCTCAAAAGTAAAGTACCCTTCGCGACGAGCAGAATCAATCACTACTTGTACACACAACGCGACATAATTCGTACCATCAAAATCTAAAGTTTCAGATTTTGTACCCCGTTTTTTTTTTTATTGTGTTTTTCATGTAGTTTTTCGTTCACAAACACATATATACACATCCTCATGCATACCCGTATACATGCAAGTACGTATGTTTATTTCAATACCTTTATACGTAGAATCATTAAAAAAATTTAGAATAAATTCATTACTGAAAAACATAATAAAAAAAAAACAGGGTACAAAATCTGAAACTTTAGATTTTGATGGTACGAATTATGTCGCGTTGTGTGTACAAGTAGCGATTGATTCTGCTCGTGGCGATAGGTATTTTACTCTTGAGACTGAGATGGGTCGGGGGTAGTTTT
>NW_027223327.1:8717909-8757037 GCF_030449975.1 Polyergus mexicanus | reverse complement strand
AGTTTTTCGTTCACAAACACATACTATACACATCCTCATGCATACCCGTATACATGCAAGTACGTATGTTTATTTCAATACCTTTATACGTAGAATCATTAAAAAAATTTAGAATAAATTCATTACTGAAAAACATAATAAAAAAAAAACAGGGTACAAAATCTGAAACTTTAGATTTTGATGGTACGAATTATGTCGCGTTGTGTGTACAAGTAGCGATTGATTCTGCTCGTGGCGATAGGTATTTTACTCTTGAGACTGAGATGGGTCGGGGGTAGTTTTCGAAGGAACGGCGGGGGTACAAAATTTGAAACTTCACATTTTGGCGGTACAAATTATGTCGCGCCGAGTGTACAAGTAGCGATTGATTCTGCTCGTGGCGAAAGGTACTTTACTCTTGAGATTGAGATGGGTCGGGGGTAATTTTCGAATGAACGGCGGGGGTACAAAATCTGTAACTTCAGATTTTGATGGTACAAATTATGTCGCGTTGTGTGTACAAGTAGCGATTGATTCTGCTCGTCGCGAAGGGTACTTTACTCTTAAGACGGATAGAAGTCGGGGGTAGTTTACGAAGGAACGCCGGGGGTACAAAATTTGAGACTTCACATTTTGGCGGTACAAATTATGTTGCGCCGAGTGTACAAGTAGCGATTGATTCTGCTCGTGGCGAAAGGTACTTTACTCTTGAGATTGAGATGGGTCGGGGGTAGTTTTCGAATGAACGGCGGGGGTACAAAATCTGTAACTTCAGATTTTGATGGTACAAATTATGTCGCGTTGTGTGTACAAGTAGCGATTGATTCTGCTCGTCGCGAAGGGTACTTTACTCTTAAGACGGATAGAAGTCGGGGGTAGTTTACGAAGGAACGCCGGGGGTACAAAATTTGAGACTTCACATTTTGGCGGTACAAATTATGTTGCGCCGAGTGTACAAGTAGCGATTGATTCTGCTCGTGGCGAAAGGTACTTTACTCTTGAGATTGAGATGGGTCGGGGGTAGTTTTCGAATGAACGGCGGGGGTACAAAATCTGTAACTTTAGATTTTGATGGTACAAATTATGTCGCGTTGTGTGTACAAGTAGCGATTGATTCTGCTCGTGGCGAAAGGTACTTTACTCTTGAGATTGAGATGGGTCGGGGGTAGTTTTCGAAGGAACGGCGGGGGTACAAAATTTGAAACTTCACATTTTGGCGGTACAAATTATGCCGCGTCCAGTGTGTAAGTAGCGATTGATTCTGCTGATTGGAAAGAGTACTTTACTCTTGAGCTTAATAGGGCTAAATTCAATTGGGGGTTGTTTTAAGCATAAGGGCTAAATATATTGAGTTTATTTGGGTGGTACAAATTAGTACAAATTCAGCCCTTTCTATTTCTGGTCTTATTTTTATTTTTTTGTTTTGTTTTAGTTTGGTCCTGCTAGCTTAATTTGATGGTAGCATCGCCACGGTTTTTTTGAAAATGGCACGAGGTACAAAATTATTATTATTGGTACAAATTAGTACAAAATGGGTACTAAATAATCTGATAGGTCCAGTTTGATTCTGCTGATTTGGTCCTGCTAGCTTAATAGAGGTAAATGGATTCGTACAAAATTATTTAATTTTAAACTCGTATTATATTCTTTATTGCGGAACTTTGAAGAGTTTCTTTTTCAGGCACAAATGTGTATGTAAAATGAAATAAGTCGTCAAGTATTAATTTAAACCATACACTTCGATCACGGAGAAATTTTGAAGAAAAAAACATTTTTCACGATACAATGTAGGCATATATTATTGACACGCTCGGCTGAAAATAATTACGCTCGCGCATGTATAGTTAATTCGCAAGCTGGTCACAGCTAATTTGCCAATTTCATCGCGATTCGAAAAATATCCAATTTAGTAAAGTGAACAAACAAACATAATTAAATGGCACATGTAATTCAAAATTTACGCATCGAGAATGCGGAAACTGGAAAATTCATCAGGATACCATCATGAATTATATGCCGTTTAATGTCGATTACAACACAAAGCGATATCATGGATTGCATAAACAAACTTATACGACCGCGGTTCATTTCTTATACGACCCTCCTTTCCAACTTCTTCGAGGAGCGAGTCGGCGCGCGTGAGACGAAAACGCAAATACAGTCACGAAAATACAGCCAACGTTCTCGCAGAAGCAGTCTCGTATTGCGGATCTTCGCGATTTGAAACGTGACGTACACGAGACCGACGGTGGATTGAGAACCACCTGCGGATCTGTCTGATTCCAGACCGCTACCCTCCCCGCCCGACCGTCACCACCACCACCACTACCATCACCATCACCATCGCCATCGGCAAAACCCTCTCGCAACCGCGCTTCGCCCTTTCGCTCTCCTCCCTTTCGCCCTCTCGCCTTCCTCCCTTCGCCCTCCGGCAACAAAATGTTTCCATTCCCCTGCTAGCGGCGTGCTTCCTTCCAAGGAGAAGACGAATGTACATGTGAACGCACACACGCATATACACAGACAATATATACAGCTGCGAACGAACCGCCATGCAAAAGGGAAGGGCGACTATATTGCAGATCTGTAATACTCCTACCCCTTCTGAGAGAAACAGCGAGCGAACTCGGTTTGCTACCTCTTCGTCCTCGTCCTCCTTCTTCTCCCTCCTCCTTCCTTTCCACCCCCCGATTTCGAACCACCGCCGTCGTCGACACCGCCTTTCCACCCTCCAACCTCCTGACGAGAAGCCGACTTCCTGGTCAATAACCTCGGCCGGCGTATACGCGACATAATCGTCAACGTTCGCGATCGGGATAAGTATGTCCTTCGGAAACATCCCCTCTCTCCCCCTTCCTCGGCATTAACCCGGTAGCCTTCGAACGTGACAATGCTCGTTTGCACCTTCGCGTTACGAATAAACGAAGGAAAGTTATATGTAATATTTCACACTGTTCTTTCTCAAGTGGAGATTGTTCAGAGAATCTTGGCATCGAGTTCAGCATCTGACGTTGTAAAAAAAAAAAAAAAAAGAAAGAGAGAGAGAGAGAGAGAGAGAGAGAGAGAGAGAGAGAGATACGTATCTCTTCGTCAGAGTTGTCAGTTAAATAAACACATAGGGGATTATTCTTGTCTGTTTATAGCATCGAGGTATGAACTTGCGAGATAACTTGCCATCGTGTTTCACAACGTCGTCGTCGTGTTTCGCTCTCTCTCTCTCTCTCTCTTTCTCTCTCCATATTTTTATCGCGCGACATACAATAAGGACCTCTCTTCGGAACTTTGTAATATCGGCCATGCGAGAAGATAATAAAAACGGCTTCCCGCAAGGCGAGCTTACGAAAAGTTTTGCGCGGTACATCCGGAAAGTTTTCTTATTTATGTCTGTCTCTTATTAATTATTATGGAATGTAAGCACGAAGTTAATACAAAGTTGGCGGCGAGCTGCCGAGAGTGAGCTTGTAGTAAAGCGCTGGTGAGAATTTTATACAAGATAAACACTTTTCGTTTTTGCTTCCAACTACAAAGTGCCATCGTACTCTCCACAAATCCGATATAAAGGATATAAACTCTATCCATATAAAACTGCGATCGAATGAAAACGCGATAAGAGAGGCAGATACGGATTTTGGGGGAAAAAAATTGCATTTTAAAAATATATTTTAATCTCTTCACAAGAGAATTGGGGTCAAGGTTTTATTATATTTCATTATAGATTCTCTTTCACGAATAATTAAACTTAACGCACAATGGCCACAATACGTATATGCGTACATAATTTTTTTCAGAGATTTCAAACACATTCTTCAATTTTTTCTGTCGTATTTAGTAATTAAAAATTGATTTTGAATAAATACAAATGAAAAAAAAAAAGATGAAATAATTTATTCCAACTTTAATAAATTCGTCCCTGGAGAGGCTAAGATATATTTATTTACACGATATTCACACGCGAAATATATGCAACATTTCGAGTCTGTGGCACGCAATAAATTCGAGGGTAGCTCGTCGGTTGCAAGGTGATGCCATCTGTGGCACTTGGCGCGAAACTCGTCTTAAAAATCATCCCCCCCCCCCTGAGATCAATACACCGTAGGGGTAGACAGCAGGTCTGCGAAATACAACGTACTGCTCTCCAGGAATCTAGACACGCGCGTTTAATCCCTCGCGCGATCGAAAGGACGAAGGGGGACATGAGGGGGAAGGGAGCAAAATATCGCCTCCAGCTCTCCATATTATTTATTAAATTAAATACCCTACGGGCAAATATTTTTTTCTTCTCCTCCTCCGCTTCCTTGGAACCTCGTTGGCTTCGCCAACTTTACTTGTCAAATACGCTTCAATTATTGCCGTACCGTAAACGCGTATTGTATTCTTCGAGGCTCGGCGCGTCTCTTATTGGCTCTCTGGAGATTAAAAACTTGATAAAGCAGTCTGACAGGTGTCGGAGAGCGTCAAGTTTTAATACACGTCGCACACGTGTATCATAGAGCGACGCGACTTATCGGGGGAGTGTTTATAACGAGGCGAGCAACACTTGGGGATACACGAAAGTACGCAGATCTCGTAGCTTGGCTTCTCTCACCGGATATTAGATATTTAGTACAAAGTCTATCGGAATCCGATCAGCCGATTCGGGACACATGTACGATGAACTATCCTGCAAGGTGCACGTGTGGTGACTTTATATAGTGGATAAATAACGAACCAACGCGTTGTATACGCTATGTGTGTATTGTATGTAATTTACGGGATAGTATAGTTCTCATAATATTTTACGATGAAATAGAAAATGAAAAGTTCTCTCTATTGTTTACATGTCTTTGAATCTGTCGTAAATTCGTATATTCTCATAAAGATCATTTAACGCTAATCACGATTTCACTGATTTTCCGCTTGAATATAAACGGAAAGCAGACGGAGGATTGATTAAATCCCGATTAACTTTAACTAAAATTTATGGAAAAGCGCGAGCGAGAATGAGTGGGAAAATCGCGCGATTTCCGAGTATTATACGCGAGACTTTAAGACTTTAATTACGAAAACAGATTAAATGTGAAGGTAAGCAAGATTACGCAATCAACGGGAATCGATTAAGAGACGCGCTTTTGCAAAGCAAATATGCTAATTCTCACGATAGTTTACGAATGCGCTGCCATTGATTTAATAAAATGACAAAATAAAATATGCCCGCGATTTAATTCTAGGGGAGGAAAATATGTATACAATTTGTGGGGACGATCGTATTAATCCGCCCAATCCGCGGAGGGAAACCATAAAAAAAAGAGAAAAAAATAATAGCGACGATCGAACGAGACCTGGCGAAGACCCGGTGTGTATTCGGGTCAGGCATTTGGCTTACCAGCAAGGGTTTTGCAAAGGTTTCCACACGAATGGCGGCTGTCTCTTTTGCGGCTTCTAATGAGATAATTCGATTTCCGTCGTGCCGCATTAAATCCATATTCGGCGATGTTGCGCGTGCGCGCGCCTTTCGCCATCCTCTCTATCTATCTCTTTCTCTCTCTTTTAAACTTCCTCGTTAAAAATGCCTCGCGAGAAAGACGCCTTTCACCGAACGAATCCATATTTATGCAAATCTTCTCGTTGCCAATCGGCCTTACCACTCTACGATCGCATTTCCGAGACTCGGATTTCGTAAACAATCGTCGTCACGCTTTCGGTTCACGAAAAGTTCATTCTCTGCCAAAAGTAGGACGCGTATGCTTCGATCGCTCCGTTCCTCTTGATTTGCGTCCCAAGTAAACTTCGCGGAATTAATTGACGCCCGCGAAAACGGCGATAATAGCGCTCTCTGTCCCTTTTTACTTTCGAAGCGCACCCGAGAGAGCTTCGACTGTCATTATTTCAATAATAAAGACAAGCCTTTTCGCGACAGCAAAACACCGACGACGAGAGAGGCTACAACGAATCTCGTTTAGAGAGGGGTCCCTGGCGCGAAGTCGGCGGCCATTGCTCCGACTCCGGGGATAGCTTTTGTGCTTTTTGTTCGGCCGGGCCCCCTCCCCTCCCCCCACCCTCCTTTCACATCGCGCCATCCCTCCGCGCACACAAAAGAACTCGAGTAAATACGAGAAACGACGCGCAGGCACGTCGCTCGCACGTCGAACTCGAAAAATATCTTATCGATAACGAATATCGATTCTTTAAAAGGGGGCTGCGACCCTCGTTCATGCGATCGCGTTCATTTTGATGATGTAACAAAGTGAAAGAAAGAAAGAGGACCTTCATCCGCGATAAAAAAAAAATAAAATAAAAAAATATGACAGCGTTTCTAACAACTTCTGTTTTACAAACAACTTATCCGATTATACATATACACATAGACGCGATATATCGACGATTTAATACGCACGAAAGACTAGAGAGAATCGCGATATTTTTTTTTTTTTTTTTCCCCTCGTGTTCGCGACTGACGAACGATTAATGCCGTCGACGTCATAATGGCCCTCGTAACTATTGTCGCCATCGGCGAACGAGACGCAGGTCGGTTTAATATTGACAGCCGCAACAACGAGAAAGTTCATAGCCTGGAGAGATGGAACGGTTTGCAAGAGAGGATGGGTGGTACACGAGGTAAGCGGCTTATTGCGAACGACGTCGTCGGGATTTTCGGTAACGAAACTGCATGATTGTCACGTCGGCTTTTCAACGATAATGCGCCATCGTCCTTCTTCTCGCTGCTCTTTTCTGTCTTTCGTTAAGAATCTTGCATCATATCGTAAGACGGAATATAAGATGTGTTCTTGGATACTTGACATATTTCAGAGATACAAAGACGACAGTATATATACAATCATCGATAGCCGAGCAAATTATTAAGTAATAATTTAAAAAAATAAAATTTAAATTGTTTAAAGAAATGATTCAATTTCTCTTATTCTATTGTTATAATTGTTAACATTTTTGTGTCTAATTGTGTCTAATTATAAATAATAAAATGTCGTATACATAATCTTTATTGGAAACTAATACACACATATAAAGCTGACATAAATAATAAAATTAGATCTGTATATCGCCAGAAGGATTTGTCATGCACGTTGCTGATAATTATTTTAGCGTTAACATTATAAAGTAAATCTCTTTTGTAATTTACACGCTCGTAAAAATATGTCCTTTCCTATATGTTTCAGCTGATAGCATTCCACGAGTACAAACCAGCTATCCATTTGGACAATCGCTACAGATTAATGAGACACGAACCGATGTTAGACGCCGATGGCAAAAAGACCGATAAAATTGGAGAGGATCATTAATTGAGAGAATGTGAAAAAAATTCCAAGCTAAAGAAGAAGATCTCGAATTTAAATACATACGATTGTTTATTGTAAGATTTCGATATTAATAACATTTAACGAGATAATATGTGATCATATGGAAGAATTTTTAAAAAATTCCTAAATTAAAGATTGAATAAAACGAGAATTGCAACCTATTGAGACATTATGTGCGAGTTTCTCTCTCTCTCTCTCTCTCTCTCTCTCTTATTCTGCGCATATCGAATATTATTTGCAAGGGACGTCAATCGAACGTGATACCACGTGAGTCGTCTCTTTGACTACCATTTCGGTTTGTTTATGAATCGATCCGTCCCTACCCTTGACCGCACCTCGTTTCCTCCTCTCGCGGAAGATACAAAACGATGCAAAAATATCGCATACCACCACTTTTAGGACACCGCAAATTTTAGCGATCGCTCGTTTTCATAAGCGGATCAAAAGCTAATTTCGCGGATAATTATAAATAATACTGCGCGTGTAACACACATAATATAACATTGCTATTAGTATTTGAACTGACACATTTTACTCTCATATACTTAATGCAAGATATAATTTCTGTCTCGTATCTTGCAGCTTGACGTGTACACGTATATCCGTGTAGCTTGTTGCATTTTTAACGTATACTTTAATGAAATTTTTCTCTCTTTGACAAATTCGCGTTAAATCCGTTTTAAAGCTAATACTAAAAATAAAGAATTTATCGTTCCTAGAAAAAAACTTTATATAATTCGCTGCTATTACTTAAAAAATAACAACGACGTTGCTTGGTTTATTTTTCACGCGCGTCAGTTGATACACGCGTTATACACGTTATAAACCCCCTCTAATGCTCTTCTCCGTATAATATACAGCGTCACGAGCAAAGGAAAAGCGCGAAACCGTGACCGGGATCGAATCGAATCTCCGGCGATAACCGCCACGTGCTAATGGAAGCCTGGTGGTCTGCGTCGGGTGCCAGGTGGGTAAGTTCGTGCGGATCCAGTCGACCCTCACCACTCTCCCCTACAATACACGGCGACACACGCGACAGCTGTTGATCGTCATTCAACAGCTAGTGAGAGACTGTACCGATACAGATATACTGAGACAACGAGAGAGATCTGTACAGTCTCCGGGATCGGTTCTCCAAGTATTACAACGACTCCCGTCCACCGAAAATCCTTCTTCCCTGGGCCCCCTCCTTCTTCCTCTCCCGGTCTATCGATGACCGCAGAGGCTCGAAACTCCGAGTGTTTGGAAGCCGGTGTCGACGCCATCGCGACGATGTTCGCGTCATCATCGAACGGGCCGACACAAAGGGCCCATTCAACGACGTACAACGATCCTCTCTGGGGATTGTGCCGACCAGGCCACCGCCTGGTTCTTGCCTGGCCACAATAAGGCCTTTGGCAGATGCAGTGCGATGCACGGTCGGCTTGGAATGCATTTCTACAAAACTCGTCCCGCGTTGCTTCTTCTCGCTCAATTATTCTCAAATTCGTTCGCTCCATGTATAATAATGTATCAGAGATTCGATAACGAAGGAATGTCGCGTGAGTTTTAAATCATCAAAAAATTATCCAATTAAAAATCGTATAGTGAAAAAATCTGTACGTAGTGAAAAATCTCCTAAATGATTAATTACAAGCAAAATTCTTCATTCTAAATAAAAAAAAAAAAATCTTTTTTCAGTTAAAAGGAGCTCTTCCGAGTATAATTTGCGATGCTACGCATTCGCTCGCAAATGCATTTGCAGGAAGAACGAAAGCGGAGAAAAAATGAGAGATAAAAAAGAGAAAGCTCTGCGAGTGAGAAAGTAGCCGATTTAACTGCGAACGGGACAGATTAAATGCAATCGATGTGTTGACTTAATCGGTAACAATGCTGAATAGAATCGCGGCTGTGCAGTCGCAAGTTACGTATCGCGAAAAGAAAACGAATACGATAATAGCCGAAGAAAAAAAAAAAGCGCCTCCTCTCTCGTGTCGCGTAACATTATCACACGATTCCACGTGAAATTGTCAGACATTTAGTAATTCGATTTAGCACATCGATTTAGTTACATATATCAAATTAGGAATACACGGAGATTAAAATAGGTATATTCCTGTTTTCCTTTAACGATGTAATCGATTCGATTTACAAAGATTTCCTTCGGAGTCGTCGCGGTATCGTCCGACAGACACGATTAGGCATTTTCCGGAGCGAACGTACATTCCTGCACCGGAAGAGACCGTGCCAGCTGGTAAACGAAGCAAATATACGTGGTTCATATTCGACACGTCGACGATCGGCAGACTTTCGTTGTAATAAACGTTCGTGTAATTTATTGGATTTGGTAAAATTTTCTTTCAACAAAAAAAGTGCAAAATAGTTATTTTACTCCTTTTTAAATAGTGTATCTTAATAAATCGGAAAAAATTTTAGAAAAAAGATCCTGTTCAATGCTTATTAATTAGAAAAATCACGAGAATTGCTTAATAAAAATAATTTTATGTACTTTTTTTTTTTTTGTAAATGTTTCATATATAATTAAATAAAAAATTGATATAGGAGAATCCAAATATTCAATAGAGACAGATATTTTTCTCTTCGTATCATGATTTGCACAAAAAAATACGAATCGTTAAAAAAAAATTTAATCTTATAAAACAAAATTGCTCTTTTATATCAGTATTTTGTAATTTAAAAAAAAAAAGAGAGATTGAAAATCTACATATTCGATAGAGTAACGTTTATTTTTTTTTCATGAGTTATGCGCGGCGAGTACAAACGATTCGCAATGCATCGCAATGACTGTATCATTACGTTCAGATAGAAGAACGAGAGAACGGCTGGCGAAATGCGCCTCGGTGGAGCGATAAATCTATTTCGCATTCGTCATCTTTAAATAAAATACATCTCGTGCCAGCGAGTGTAGAAAGAAATTTTGCACATATCCCCAACGCGACGAGAGAGCAGCTGTTCCTGCACACCTGGCAGAGATTTTGGTGCCCCCGGGATACCACGGGTCGGCTGCTCGTAATTCCTTCGGAAACTCACTGCCGAAATTCTGCACGCGCCTCGAGTTTTCAGGAGAGCGAATCGCGATATCCATCTAATTCATGGCGCAAAATGTCTTAATCCGAATTGATAAACTTTTCATCGAGTTTTCTTGCTAATCTGTGATAGCGTAAAGTTGTTTATTATTTTTCAATTTCTTTCATGGAAAAAAAAAAAAATTCGCTACCATATAGCTAATCATGGTTTGTAAAATAAATTTTTAAAATACAACAAAACGGGGTTTGCTGTTGCGCTTAATAAATTAGGTATCGCAGCTAAGATATTCGCTGTCCATCAATATTATGACTGAAATCTAGTTATCATACGCAGTTTTTAGCTACGGCAGCTAATTTTCTTTTTCCGTGTTCTAATGAAATTTGGTCGCCAAAAATATCCTATAGAGTAAAACTAGACCGAGTCTTTTCCGACAATTACAAACGACCAGCAACACCATCGAACCATGCATTTCTGAATACGCTACGTGTAGAGGCTCGTATCGAACAAAAAAAAAAGCTCGAAATCCAAGATCTAAAAATACTGATGTATTGTTTAAGCATCGATAAAAAAAAATGTAAAACGCTAAAAAGATCAATTCCCAATATTCTTCAAAAGAAAATCATAAAAATCCTAAATTTTTTATACTGCTAAAATAAAACTGAGCCTTTAGGGCTGCTAAAGAAAAATTGAGCCCTTAAGAAATATAATAATATTCCTGCAAATAAAATTCATCGCATCGGCTATCTCAGAGATTATAGTCTTCGAATAAAGTAATTTGTTCTCGAAAAATCGATTACTCCGCAACTTTGGAAAATTATTTATCGAAGCACATAAATAATACACGATTAATCTACACGGTAATTGAGAATACTTCATAAACGCGAATCCGGATGATTCGTTTCGATGTATGCGTGCGAACTTAATCCATATCACTAGTGAATAATTCGCCATAATTGGCAGCCATCACAACGAGAAATCGGATTAGCGTTAATTACGAGAGTATAATTGACACAAAGCAATTGGACTAATATTCTTTGGCGACAATAGCAATGTTAAGATGCTTATTACTCATTCGCTGTTCTTATCGGATTAAGTGATGGCTGATTATTTAAAACGAGGAAACTTCTGTAAATAGTTGTCGTTCGTGCAAATTAAGTAAGAAATTATTGTTCATTAGAATCCGAGAAGAAAAGAATAGCCGAATCCACGTCTCTCTAACGCGATTTTATAAATATTCAACCTCTGATTGAAATATTATTCTCGATACTAATTTCTCATGATAATATATAATAGCTAGAAGATAAAATTATTCTATATGCAACAATAATCGCGAATTATACTCGAATTAATCTCTTCTCCCTTTCGAAAAAAGTTATCGTCTTTGTTAGAGGAACGAGATCTCATTGTTTCAGGTATCGATTCTCCAGAAACTGCCCAGAAGAAAAGAAGAAAGGATAGACGGAGAGACGTTAGATAAAGGAGAAATCGGCGAGAAGCAGAGGACCATCGTACGATGAATCGGACAGAGAGACGAGGAAAGAAACGAAAGAAAGAGAGAGAGAGAAAGAGAGAGAAAGGAAAGAGACGATGAGAAAAACCGGCGCGCCGCGCGGAGAGGCAAATAAAGAAGCAAAAATCGAGCGAGGTGAAGGAATGCTCGACCTTGACGTCTCGTTCGTGAAGACTATGGCACCTTTTCTCAATCAGAAGCCAGATGTAATCGAAAGAAGGACGGTGCAATAAAAATTGCAGCGTATCTTTTATTGATATATCACATTTATGAATATTTCACAATTGTACCTTGATTGCATTAACGATCTAAAAGTGTTTTACTTATGTAAATACCTTTTTTCCTCTACAGCAGCGAGCCACATACATTATAGATAAAATCATGAAAAGAGCGATATCGAGACTAGATTCTCGGCAGTTATTATAAATTTAGTATTTTAAACTTTTTTACATTTCTCTCTCTCTCTCTCTCTCTCTCTCTCTCTCTCTTTCATATATATGCGAGGTATAATTTTTTTTTACATTTTATTAATTAGCAACATTTTTGTTTATGTTACACGGCGTCTGCTGCGAGTTAATTAAAATTGTTGATGCAACTGGGCTAAATTCGAATGAGGAGAGCAGTTCGTTTACACGTCCAACCGGTTGTTTTTCGCTACGCGAAATATGACTTGCAATTTGTAGGTATATAATATATATATATATATATATATATATAATTTTGGCAAATGAAAATATTTTTAAATTAAAAGGGCGAAAATTCAGCGACGATAAAATTTACCGCGCTGTTAATACGAAATATCGGTACGTATGGGAAGCGATCGTGCAAACGACGAACAAGGTATGTAGCATGTAACGCGCATGTGCGTATGTACACATACGCATGAATGCGTGCGTGCACGCACGATCGGTGCACGTGTCGCTTTTGATCGGCTGTACGGATCGATATCGCTCGAGCTAGTAAATCGCAAGTGGACGCGGAAAAAAACGCATCGCTTCCCAAATCATTCGGCATGTGGACGCGGAAAAAAGCGCGATATCGGCCACGAAACGCGTTGGATCCCTCCTCTTCACTCGGAGTTCGCTTTCGCTCGTTAAAATGGCACATTTTTGCAGACGCGACAGATGCAGATCGTGTCGTCGTCGAAGCTGTAAGGGAAAAAAAAAAAAAAAAACGGGCGCAAGAAAACAAGGTCGAAAACTGCCTTTCAGCGATATACGTATATGAAGACTCTGGCTTTTCTCAAAGAGTATCGATCGCGCGATTCTCACTTTGTGTCTTCGTCGTAAATAAAAAACGGGCAGCTCCGCTCGACGCAGAAACGCCATTGTCGTTGGTGATTTCAAGAGCGCGCAATTCAGAAAGATAAAAGAGAATGCGAGAGAAAAAGCATCTAACGCTACTCGACATTATATTTGAAGATGAGAATGTGCGTTCGTCGAATGATTTTTGACGATAATAAATATCATTAATTAATTTACTACAATAAGTCGATAATTATTAATTCCTTTTTGATTGGACATCGAATGTGATTTTTTAGTAAACCGTTAATTAAGTTAAATTCGATCGCGCGCTTCGAAATAAATAAAGAGGAGAGAAGATGACAAAGAGAAATATGAAGAATTCCCGCGGATAAATGAGAATGCGAAAACGCCCAAGGAATTTTGCAGTACGGAACAGTGCTCGTCACGTGATTGCATAATATCGATCTGCACCGAGTACAAGATTGTGGAACGTGGTGTGTGCACGTTACCGAAGCCGTGCCGAGTAACCCGATCCTCGGTAAAGGTACCCACCATCGAGTCACGTTTCCAAGTAGCATTACGCAAGAAGCAAATGTCGTCGCCATGACAGCTTTATAATCGATAAAACAAATTCGATCAAATAAGTAAACTATGCCTCCTGATCCTGGACTCGACTAATTTCGACACTCGCGAATGTCTTTTACGAGGAGATTATCAACGTGCCGATCGCGAGTAGAGAGAGAGAGAGAGAGAGAGAACTATACGCTTCGGTTGAACGATAAATCTCCTTAATCGATCACGATTGCAGACATTTGTCTTGGAACATAGATTGAATAAAAACTTCTCAACGCGTGCATTGACGCAAGATAAGCTAATAAATAAATGTGGTTTGCGCAACGTGTATTACTTCCACGCATCGTATATCATTAATCCTACACAACATGCAAGTCAACTTTGCAAACGAGAGAAATTACTTTTAGAGAAAAATTTGCATTATCTAAGATTTTTATAAGAGCTTACATTTTTCAAATATATATTTTCCTGTACTTTTAGTGTCTATTTTTCATTATTTCGCTTCCAGGATAATTTGAATAAATAAGTGTAATTATGCGTATGTGAATCTTAACGAGATGAGTTAGGTACGAAAGAATCTGTATTGAACTATTTTGCATATGGCAAGATATTGTATTAAAAAAACTTAACATATGAATGTATTTTTTCATGCATAGAATCGTACTACGTATCGCAAATAAAATGATAAAACAATTTTTAGCGGCTCGACACTTTCGACATTTTGCCGACCGCCTGTTACAACTCCAATTAGTCACAAGGGGTGTCCTATGACTAAAATACAATTAGAGATTAACCGCGCGTTTGTAACGTTATATGTAATATCGGTGCGTATAAGCCGATTAAATGACAAAATCTCATATGTCAATTATAATTTAGCGCCCTTGATATACAACGTAATTTCAACATATATACGTAAATACATCACGTACAAATACGTCACAACTCTCTCATAATATTCAGAGTATTAACGTTTAGCTAATTGTCACTCTTCCCCCTCAATTCACAACTTAATCATACAACGTGCAAAATTCGATATTAGTTTAAGGTACAAATGATATACTTTATGCAAGATATTGTCAATCAATTTATTCTTGTATAAATCGTTGTATTCGAATCCGCGCAGAGATCTCGTTGGACGCAAAAAAAAAAAAAAAAAAAGCAGTAAAAGGAAGGAAAGCAATCAGCGGAAAAAGCGAGGAGAGTAGAAACGAAACTTACAGAAGATAGAAGAAGACAGGGAGGGGGGAGGGAGGGGGGGTAGGTGGAAAGCCGCGGAAAGAGAAGCCCCGATAATGTTGCACATCGACCAAGGTCTATGTCATTGGAAACTGACGGGATCGATTTCCTTGCTCTGTTTTTCCGCTTTATTCATTTTTTTTTTATTTTTTTTTTTTTTGCATGGCGAATTCCTTCTCTATCGAGAATAGCCGAGGTATCGCGTTTCGAAGAACTTCTCGATGCGGATGTCGGGCAAAAGTCATCGTGACGAGGGGGGAAGGAGGGAGGGAGGGACGCCTTTTGTGGCGCGCAGAACATCGTTCGCACATTCAATATTTAGAATATCCATACACATTTATAAATCATGCGAGCAAAACTCGATCGACAGCTGAAGCCGTGAAATGCAAAATATTTTCTGCGAGATTATATCAATTGCTCATATCGCGCTGTATTCAATGCATCTCTCAGAATTACAAGACATTTTTTTTTACCTACGTATAAAAGAGATATTTTACATTGTATTTCTGCATATCGTGATATTATTTGTAATTATTGTAAAAAGTAGATTATTACATTCACCGGTATCGGGTCGTGTGCACGTTCAGGACTTATGACAAGCTCGACGAGACAAAAAAAAAAAAAAAGAAAAGGATGAAAGACTTGCCTATCGGATTTGAACAACCAGTGAGAAATCGTAACAGAAAAACATGTGTTAGACTTGACAGGCCCGACCGATGAATCAATCTAACGTAATATTGATCATTCCCAATTCGTAAAGTCAGCGTCAAAATTTTTCGTTTATCAGTATTTCGTGTTGAGCACCTTGTTTCGGCATCGCCATGACGACCCGATCTCGCGACAAACCGGAGAGAAAGGGAAGAATGAAGGAGTTGCCGACCTAACCTAACCTAACGTAATCGTGACAGCTCGTCGCGTCTCGTGCTCTCTCTCCGCCGTCGCGCGACATCGCGTTCCCATGACAACGAAGGAAGCTTTCAACGAAAAGAAGCGAATGTCGAGGAGAGAGAGAGAGAGCAATCGCCGTTACCCGGCGAGAAAGAGAGAGAGAAAGTGTGTGTCATACTTTTTCTCCCTTTTTCGCACAGAGATCAGCGTAACGACTGACGATTCGATCCCTATCCCCTATCGAATCGATTCAATCGTGATTCGCACACGAAGCGATTCCTCGAGGAAGAGCATCATCGAGGAAACGAGCGATGCGTGTAGAAAAACAAAGCACTCTTATGCCCCCCCCCCTCCAAAAAAAAAAACAAAAAAAAACGGTTATTATTAAGATGAAACTGACAGAGAAAGCAAGGGCATGGATCGAATTTCATAGCATATATCAGATGTTATAAATACACTCACTAGATGGACGCCTTTTGATTAAATACACATTATTTTGTTTATATTTTCCTATATTAATAAAAATTATTCTTATAATTTCTTTTTTATTTCTTTGACAGACAGACACTTATATATAATCTTAATCTAAATGCGATAAATATTAAAAAGGTTCAGCAACGCGGAACATATTTATAATTCACGTACCTCTCTCGAAGAAAATAAGCGAAAATACGCCGAGAATGAACGGATACGTAAACAAAGCCGCGATTCGAGAGCGTGACAACATGATAAAAACAAAGCGAAGAAAGGTCGAGGGGGATTTCAAGGAAAGCGAGCGACCACGTCTCGTCTGACGGATTTACAACATATATATACTCGTTGTATTTTTTTTTTTTTTACGGAATGTCGTCGCGTTTGATCAGGGTCTTTCTCTCTGTCGTATTTGTATAATACTGACCCACCATCGCGCTCTCGGACCGGCCGGCGGGGAATGGTCCATTGTTTCCGAACAAAACAGAAACGTGCCTGTCGGAACGCGAATGTTTTCACGAGTCATTCCCGAAAACTATGTACCCTCAGGCGAAAAAATAATATTTATGAAATGCGCGGTTGATCGCGCGCACGCGATAACCGACGAAAGGAGGAAAAACAAAATGACGTGAAATGATTGAAACACCTGGCCCCTCTCGGTCGACGTGATAAAAAAATGCGCCATCGGCTATTTCCACAGGAGACGCGAGAACACGTTCAGTTCCGAAAGATACGCGTGCGAAAAATAATATCGGAGAACGAGATTCGCATTTTCGGCGGACAAATCGCGAATGTAAAAAACCGCCATCGAATCACGCTCTTCCGCGAGGAATGATCTCCGAGAGAGAGAGAGAACCTTGCTACGAAGAAGAAAAAAAAACTGAGCGTGAGACTGGCTTACCCCACTGGGAAGGTTGCGTAGGAAAACATCCTTGTTCACATCCAGGATCCGACGTCGCACCCGAGTCTCTCTCTCTCTCTCTCCCTCCTCTTCTCTCTCTTTCTCCCACCCTCGCTGTCGTCTCGAGGAGAGGGCGATCGGCCGTGGAATAGACGCACACACTCACAAGTTCAAGGTCACAGTAGGATAAGTGAACGAGATCCTTTACGGGGAGCACAATATTAGAATATCACGTATCAGAGAAGAAGAACACTCCTCGCGCACGATCACGTTCCTCAAAATCTCGACGCCAGACGTCGGCAGACACGCGCGCGCCGAACAAAGGATCGTTCGTCGATGAGAGGCACCACCAGCGACGCACCACTTTAGACGCCGGCCAGGTCTACGCCGGTTGACGGCGTCTCGATGATTTTTAGGTTAGCGGCCGACCGGCCAGACACGGGAAAACGACGACAACGGCGTCGATGCGCGGCCTCGCGTCTCTTCACGACGAGCTTCGCGCACTCCGTAAGCGCGGCGGCTGTAGCGGCAGCTGTAACGCTCTCCAGACGTCTGTACGGCACGATGGTGGGGCGACGACTGTGGGGAGTAGTGGGGATGGCGGGGATCAGCCAACTGAAGGGAACGCCGCGCATGGTAGGGGATAGAGAGTTAGGTTTTCGAGAGGGGGATACCAGCGCGCTCTTACGCGAGCGCGGCGGCCGGGCGTACTACGTCGCTGCGAATGGCACGCGTGTATGTGTGTGCGTAGGTAGATGGATTTGTCGGGTAATCGTACGCGTATGTACGCGAATGCATTTGTATGCGTGTACAGCGGCGCATCGTGAAAACGGGATAGAATGTGTGCCGATACCTATAACCTACCGGTTTTTTTCGTTGCTCTGCCCTTCGCTTCGTTAAAAGACTGGCGTGCCGTATGCGCGCGCGAACACCCAAGGAGTCCTCGTACAGTGGTGCTCATCGCTCAATGTCACCCAATCTCGAAGTTTCGTATTTAAATGATGTACAAAATATCGAAGAAACAAAATAGGGACATAATTGGACAAAATTAGACTTTCAAATCTCTTGGATTTTTGCCTTTTTTTTTTTATCGATAAAAGGAAATATGTAATCTTCTAAAATATATGAATTTTTTTTTTAATGCTATTTAGATTTAACAAACTTACACGTGATGAAACGTATCGATTGCATTTTACGTCATCAATTTTATTTCTCTCTTTATAACATTCGTTTCTATAAGAACGTAAAATATTGCGACATTTCTGCGTAAAAGCGTAACAAATATATCTCATAATATTTGCTAATTAATAACAGGCTTCAATTAACCGGCCTGCGACCACACCTGCCTTCTTCCCCCTTTCTGCCCGATTACATACTAGAAAATTGATAGTGGATAAAATCTCCAATACCGCGCCTAGAGCATAATCAATTTTACAATATCGAATGCTTAATTAGGGCGAACAAATCTATAGGATATTTTAGAGATATTCGAGAGTTATTAAAACACTTCAATTAAAAAAAATACTACTATACTTGATCATACGATAATCGTACAATATAATTATATTTAATTTAGCCGTTATATTATCCATTGTACATATAGTTTACGGCTACAGTTTCTACGAGAAACGACTCGAGAAAATTGCCGCCTCGGTATTGCTGCAAATCCGGATATATGCGTGCAGACACAAAGGGACGTGGGCTCGACGAGTAAGAAACCAGTATGGAAACCGTGAAGCGAAAGGATATTGCCAGCCTGACACCATTCGTTATGCAACTACGAATGTATACATTGCACCGGTATATTATAGGTATGAACGACGAACGCCGGAAATGTTATTCGAATAAGAAAATTCCTCCATTATGTGAAATCGAAATATTCAAAAAATATTTACTTAATTAAGGCAATTTTTTGACACTCCCCAATATGCGAATCTCTTTATTCTTTTTAATATTCGGATAATATATAATCATTCTTCATCGATTAATTTTTATAAATTACATTTTACAAAGGAGTATTTTCGCAATCTTTACGTAATACCTGGTTTCGACAACTACTCCATTTCCACCTTTTTAATTCTTATAAACAAGTTTGAAAAACTTGTGCGATTTCAGATTTCGGGAGATGAGAACGAGAGATCCTCGCGATCCTCGGCGAATCGTAAGTTTGCGAAAATGTCACTTTTCTCGCTAGAGTGATTTTGCATAATCGAGAACGTAAGAACCGGAGCGAGGGAAGAAGAGGGGAGGATGATAGCGCGCGGTACGGACATGTTTTTGATACAGAACAACAATGGCTTTATGCGAACAGCTGATCTGCCGTTGTAGACAGGCGGTTATATCGGTTCGACTGCCTGTTTTTCCGCAAAATACACCCACGTAATCGCTTTCGCGCGTTCCCTCTCTCTCTCTCTCTCTCTCTCTCTCTCTCTCTCTCTCTTTCTCTTTTTCTTTCGCCAGCACTATCTCTCCTCCTCGTGGGCAAACTCGCGTGGCACGAGATCGTACGAGTGAATGTACGAAATGTGTATCGCGCGTTATACGGGAGCAGGTCAGGACGCGGATCGTCTTGGCTTGCGTCCAAATCGCCGTGCCGATCAGATTCTAGACGTGAATGTAGACTGAGAAACCGGGGGGTTGGAGGCAAATGAGCCACCCTCGTTGAAGCAAGTGTATATAGTCGGGGCAGAAATGCTTATTCTTTCGTAGGTAACGTTTACAAATATATTTCTACGCGTATAGAAATTGAAAAGACGACGAGAATAATTGTTGAGTATAGTGACACTTCTGTTTTTGAAGAATGCTAATGAAGCGTATTCGGTACGTCTCGTTTTTTGACTCGCTAAATAGAAAGTGTCTCGATTATTCAGACGTCGATTATGTAACTACGCGCAACGATGGCTATTTTTCGAGAAAATATCGTTCTTGCGTAGATAACATTTTGCAAACGTCATTACGACAAACGCGACAATTGAGTGTCTCGTAATAACGATACTTTTGTAACAGCTCGGCGAAAAACATTATATAAGCTATACCGCAAACGTTTATAAAAAAGAGAGAGAAAGAGAATCTCGCTCAACAAAGATATTTCGCTCGTATCAAGATTAGCGTTCGCCTATACATATACGTATATAAATCTTTCAATGCTCTTTCGCATCTGACTTTCCGCAATTTTGCATCTCCGACGCATCTCCGGTGCAAGATCGCGAAAGATTTCACCCCGAGACGAAGGGCGGAGTCCGTCGCGAAAGGATTTCGCGGATCGTATCACACGGCCGACAAACACGCGAAAACGTCGTGGTTCGCTCGCAAACGATTTCCGCGCGAATCGTCGAAGACAAAGAGCCGGAAATGCTGCCTCTCCGGCAGCCCTTGGCAGCCCTTCGCAGCCCCCTCGTAACACGATGCCAGTGGTGAGATGAGGCAGACACCTGGGATTTACCTCCAGCACTCGTGGCGCATCCACGCTTCGTTCTAGAGAGAAGGAGAAAGAGGGAGGCGGGGAGGGAGAAAAGAGGGAAAAGGAAAGAGAAAGGTTTAACGCAACGTGGAGAGGGTCCGTACTTGTGTAAAGGGACAAACTCTCTTCCCGCGAGTTGCGAGTTCCGAGCTCTGAGCTCCGCTCAGACCAGCATCCAGGACACAACGGTATCGCGCAATTTTATTACGTAAATTCAATTTGCACAGTTCGAGTACGGATAGCTCCTCCGAAGTGGTTCCCGATGCACATTGTCGCTATACATATAACAACCATTTCTTTCCTCCGGGAGATAACAACGCGCCTCGAACTAACGAACTATATTTAAATTGATTTTACCCAAACGAGAGTGACGGAGAGATAGAGAGGGAATGGAGCCTCATTATAGAGACATCGAATTACTAGCCACGAAAGGTTCGAAGAGGGAACGCGGTTTTAAAATCCTTATCCGTTACACATGTTTTCGCAAAATATATGTATATCGTTTCCGAGTGAAAATATTTCGAATTATTTACTTCAATTACACTATTACTTTATTTACTTTAATTTACACGCACACGCACACACCGTTCCAATATAGTGTATGGTATACGGAATATATGTAACGTTGGTTTCAATTAATATCCCACCGTTCTCCAGGCACAAGTAGTATATTTGGCAGGGATTGTGTGCTGCATTGTGTACGTACTAGTTTCGCGAAAACTCCATCGAGATCGTTTCTAGGACAGTACGCGCACAGTCCGGACTACAATGTTTTGATAAATATCACGACCCATGCGCGCGCTGGAGAAAAGCGACAAAATTATCAAAGATATACAACGCAAAATTGGTGGGCGGTAAATTGAATTAATTCCGTAGTAAACATTCATTTGCGATTTAATTTTTTTTTTTTTTTTCAATAATGAATATATGTGCATATATAGATATTTAATAAAAATATATAAAAATGCATTCGCGATTGAAAATCATTATTCAATAACGGAATATGCAAGGAGGAAAAATTTTTTTTTATTATTATTTATTATATTCAAACCGGTACGTATACGCGCGATTTTCTAGATTTTCAACACAGTTTGCATAACCAATTAGAATGCACGCCAACGCTAACAATGGCACGGTTATTTTATAATGCCGCGTTTCAGAGTAATAAAAAAAAAAATCGGCGAAAATTCTCGTGCGTGCGCGCGAGCGAGCTGGATCGGCGGATGGCGAGAATTTTAGCCGTCGAGTCGCTTAAATATCGCGGAAATTGAACCTATAAATTTCTGAGTGCCATAAATTGGCCGACTTACCGCCCGTAAACGGCGGGCCCCTCTCTCTCTTTCATCTTCCTACCTACGTTTCCTACCTTTCGAGAATAGGTCGCAAGATGTCGAGATATCGAGGCGAAAAATACAAAGTTGGTTGTGTGTGTGTACGGGCCCTACAAGGAAGCAGATAAGAATCCCATAAGTATCGTAAAGTAACAATTACGAGGCCGACATCAAGGCAAGTGTGCATACGATACTCGGAAATGTTTATTATTTTTTGCATGTTTTCCCCTAAATCACACGTTACAACGCTTATATTACGAAGAATTCAAAGAATTTTTTCAAGAATTTTTCAAAGTACGTTTTTTAAAGTCCTTTAGGCTCAATAAAATATATAAAGGTATGAAAATAAGACACGCGTAGAAAAACATATTATGTGTTTAGTTTAAAAGATACGGTCGTAAAAATTGCGTAAACAATAAATAGTTCATATAGAAAGCATATGGGTTGCGAAATATTGTCTGCTGAAATTCGTTCGCTATCTACACTTTGAAATAATCGAAAAGCGGGAAAGGATTACACGAAGGCGTAAACTGGTCATTGGAGAAAGGAGCTTTTATACTAAAGAGAAAGACAGAGGTTGAAAAGTTAAGCGAACCCTTATCGTATCGAAAAGAAAAAAAAAAACCAGACAAACCACGCGTACTTTAGCCTCTCGGTAATAATACAGAGCGGTTCGCGCTAGCAGTCCGTTATTGTCGTAATTGAATAAGTATTCTTACGAGAGACAAGACTCGCTCCGACGATGGATCGTGAGGGATGATTTTCAATTTTTTGAAGCAGAGTATTACGAGTGATTTTTAGAGCATGTACATATCGTTTTACGTTAAATTGGACTTGGATATATTGGGTCTTACAAAATTCCCTAAATTTAAACGGCAGTCATTCTGGAACCGGACGCGATAATGATCTGTGACATCTCGCATTATAATTAGGCTAAATTAGTTGGCAGGGCTTTGACATTACGGGTCGTCATAACGGCTCGTAGCGTGAAATACATTCACGCAACGTTTCACATAAAACGTAAAGCGGAGCAAATTTATCGAATCATATTTTTTTTCTTTTTATCTCACTTTACTATCTACTTAAAAAGCAAAGATAAAACATAATAATGGATATTCAATACGGAGTGAAAAGAAAAAAGAAACGGTCGCAGAATAGCGGAGAAGATTCTCGCAAGTAGTATAATCCGCCATGTGCCAGGCGTGCTAGCTAGTATATGTCGCGGCGAGTTTTCCCTTAGGGAAAACTAGCTATTCACCGTACACTGGTATCTTCATTATGTAAAGCAATAAAAGAAACATATAATTATGACGCTGTGATGCGAAATAAATAGACGATTTACGTTTAAATAGAACGTTTTTAATCAACTGCAATTATAGAGATGTTTGATGATACATGAATATTAAAAACCGATATCCGATACGAAAGATCAAGTGGCAACAAAACAAATTTTAGAAATATTCTCGAAATTATCCAGCAGCTAAATTAAAACCACGGTATTTTTGTTGAAAATAACGGACGAGTAAATTTATTGTTATTTTAAATCAATAAGTCTCTTTAAATTATAATTTATATTTAATGATAAAAAAAGATGAGAATTTTAATCGCACACATCAGAAAGGCGACATATTGAAAACAGATGATGTTCTTGTTAATTAAGAGGTATGGTAAAATATTTTTATGTCTTACTTTTCGAATTCTTTTTTTTATGCTAATTACAAAATTCTTTTATTAACAACCCATTACGGATAACCCAGCGGAAAATTTGAAGTCTGCAACGCGGATTATTCGCGTGTATCGCGGTCCGCCATCGGTTTTTGACATCCTGGCACCGATATCACTCGGCGAAATCGTTACCAGAAGCTCGTCGTAACACGACCTTCCTGTTTCCCTTGTCAAGCTTGATATCGTATCGACCTGAGAGGTCACCGCAAAAAGAAATCAAACCGGATATTTCTGGTAGCTCCGTCATATTTTTACAGAACGTGACACGAAAGTCTCTAATTTATTTTTATTCGGCAAATTAATACAACGCGATGCGCCCCAACCAGCACAAATAGGCCGTATTATCATAACCAGCTGTTATTTAATGGAAACCAGAATTTTTTGGAGACCAAAAATATCATAAATTTGATTTTAAAAAATATAATTTTAATTCGCAAAAACGATCCGCATTACGATTACTTGATTCGACGTGTCTTACATCGTAACAAGTCAATTAAAATCGCGATGGAACGTCGATAAGCGGCATTATAAAGGACAGTCATATGTAAAACGTCAAGATTATACGAATATCGGTTATATCGATTGTTTATCGATGGCGATTTTAGACACGGGGATAATGCAGAGCAGATTGCGGTGTTATGCGGTGTACCATGGCAGAGGCGTTACTGGCCATGGTAATCCTGCAACACCGGAAACTCGTGGGTTTCAAGCCACTTCCACCGAAACTCGTTTATACGACCCTGCCGTGTGGTATGTAGGGCCATCGCTGTGGTTTCTACGCCGGGGTGGAACGAGAGTGTACGATACAAGAGAGCGATTCACCCTCCATCTTAAGCCACTAAGATAGTCCCGAGGATTGTCCCTGTGCGCACAGATTACTCAATAAAAGTAATTTCACGCGATTTGCCCGCAGAGAGTCTTGATAAGACTATATATATAATAAATATCGTATCTTTGTATTACCACCGTAGAGATTACTTTCTTTTTTTATATATCAATGTTTCCCTTTTTATTTAATCGATAAAAAGAGCGGCTATGTATCTACTTATTTTTGGGATGGATTTTAATATCAATTGTTATAAATTGTAGTTGTCCTGCGGACATGTTGAGTGTGCGGTATCATCATTAAAAGATAGCTTTATTATCATGGCAATAAATTTCTTCGATTAGTCAAAGCGGTGAGTGCTCCATTTGGCTACCGGGAAATCTTCTTGTTCCGGATTTGCTTTCGAGCTTTTGAGGGATTATACATAGGCGCATCGGCTTGTATAAAATTCAAGATAATGGTACCGCGATGTGCAAATCATAGTCGGGCGCGAATTAATCTCGTCGGGCTAATAGAATTCCTAACGAAGATCTTATACCGTGATGGAACGGAAATCGATCGAGAGAGATAAAGGTTTAATCTTATTAAAACTTCTAGATATGTGAAATATGTTATCTTTTCGAAAATATAAAAATCATTATCTAATATTAATTATTAAATGTCATTACTTTGCAGTAATAAATTTCTTGCCACATACCAGAGCACAGAAATAGTCCCGACGATTCCTCTGTAATCGATATGTTTGCGTCAATAGTCGTTAGATAAAATTGACAGCAAAAATATGGCATCGCGAATAAAAAAAAAAATAAACAAAAAAAAACCAAAGAGGAAGCGGAAATAAACATCTGTATTGTGCATTTTGTCGATATACGATAGCTGTAATAGAATTAAATAAAAGAGAACGCGCAAATAACGCAACGCGCGATATATTTATATACGCGCGTGAATATATGAAATATTTAAACTCGTTTAGAAGTTCCTCGACCGAATTGGAGGCGATGTCGAGCGGCTGACATCGCGACACGACTGACCACTTCCAGTCACCTTCGTTGCGCGACGATCTCTGGAAAACTCGGCCAGCAGATATTTCAATCTCTATTTCCGCCGTCGTCATCGTGCAAATTAATTCGAAAAATCCGTACGGTTTGTCACCCAGGACGAGCGGCGCGCGTATGTAGGTATCAATATATCCCGTTGCCGTTGGCGTAATATCAATTTATGATATACATACGCACGCGCTGACATCGTCTAATTGTGGACGCCACCCACTCTATCTCGCCGACCAATATACGTCGTGTGGGCGACCTCGCACCTGCCGTCGTTTCGCGCGCACGTATATACGCATACATGCGAAGTCTCAAAGTCGTAAAGGAACCGTCAACACATGGCTGTCAGCGGGCGCGATTCTAAAATGAATTGTCCGAAAATACAAGCATTATCTCTCGCGTTCAACAAAGTACGTACGCAACGAGAAGGGAACACGCCGCGGGTTGTATACATCATTTAATATCCGCTCATTACATACGTTCGTAACGAGGAAGCGGCCAAATGCCAAATGTACGAACCCGTGGGTGGATAACCTGCTGTAAAAACACGTTCGCAAATGGACGAATGTTTTGTGAAGTCCAAAGAATATTTAAAACGAGAGAACGCCATTTTTAAACATATTTTAAACATAACGTGACACAAAGTACATTATTCTAATATCGTAAATTGCAATAGCGTAAATATGTCTCGCGAAAATATAGATTGTCAGATATTGTCTAGAAAAGTACGAATAATAATCATAGAGCGCGTTAAAATACATTATGTTCGCAATTTTCTTTTTTTCCTTTTTTTCATTACGATATGTCGGAGTCTGAAATATAACTGCGAAGCGTATTATGCAAAGTCTATCCATTATTAAATTCTTTTAACGAGCGAAATCAACGATATATATAGCCGAATTCGTATCATCGCGAATCAATCGTGATGAATCGTGTTAAATGATATAATCCTCCACGTTAATGCGGCTAATCGACATTCGAGAACGCGATCCATGTGATATTTAATTGCTAAAATGAAAAGTGAAGCGGCACAATTCTACATATACTTATAAATAAAATTGCGAGCATTTCATGTGATGTATATATCATATAACCTGTCCGGATTTACATACAATTAAACACGCCCGACTTGTCGATCCTTATTTTGAAACTTTAAGTTAGATTCAAAGCGTTGTGACATTTCACACGTAATATCGACCTTCTTCTATTTGTAGATCAATAATCGGATACATAGTAGTAATCCATGTTTCTCGCGAGAACGATTCGTCGTGCAGTTTTAGCTTAAGGATCAAATCTACTCTAATAATATGAAAAATTGATTTTTTTTTTTTTAAGGATTTAAGAAATCGATTTTTTGGCGCTTTACATATGTTTTTATCGATATTTAAATAGTATTTTCAAATCTTGGATATTTACCTTTTTTTATTCAGTGCGAACCTCTGTGCGTAGTGTGATAAAAAATGCATAGTTCGACGGTGTGACATGCTGCTTCTCCTGTACAATTGTCGGAAATGGAAAAAAAAAAAAAGAAAAAACTCGATCTGGTTCTATTACGTAGAACGTAGAATATACTGAACCTAATTTCATTAGAAAAAGTTTAAAAATAACAAAGTAATATCATTTAAAAATTAGATATTTCAATTTTGCTGAAAATTTTTCTTTTATTTCTTGAAGCTTAAAAAAATATTAAATATTAATTTTTTAAAATTCTAATTACATTCAGAGAATATCCACCTTAAAAATATATTTCTATAGAATAAAACCAGGTCGAGTTTTTTTATTTCAGACAATTTCACGAGGAGCAATGTGTCACATCATCATTTTCCAACACGCTATGTGCAGAGGTTCGTATTAAACAAACAAACAAAAAAAAAGCTGGTTATCTAAGATTTAAAAATACTGACGTACTGTTTAAACATAAAAATAATATTAACGATAAAACCGATATGTAACACGCCAAAAAGATTAATTTCTAATATTCTTAAGATGAAATTCTAAAAAATCATCAATTTTTTTCAATCTATTGCTAGAGTAGATTGGGCTAGGTATTAAGAAAACATTCGCGATTTTACCATACCGATACAAAGCGATCCTTCCTGATTACTATTTTCCTTGTTCGATCTTAGGCGTGCAAGGTTCGCGGGTCAGGAACAAAGAAAAGCGCGCTGCACAAGAAAGACCTAATCGCAAATACGCGGACTTGCTCTGTTTCCCTTTCGGCTAGAGAATCGCGGGAACATGACGGGAGAAAAGGGTACGAAAGTACGTGCGTGGCGCACGAATTCTCATCTCGGTACGTATGAATGTACGCGCGCGCGCGCAAAGAATCTTCATGTTCGTTCTCTTCCTAAAAGGAACTTTAATCAAAACTGGAAAATAGAAGAAACCTACTTTTTCATTCCCCGCGCTGCTGCTGCTGCTGCAACCATACAATTCCGCCTATGACGGGCGGACGATAATACGGCATCTGACCTTCCGTGCAAGATATCTTGCACGAGAACGTGTATACAACAATGCCACATTGTCTAAGCCACTTTATTGTGCCTGACGACGTAAAAATATCATGCTCGAATCTCTCGGACTCGCTCGGATTCGCAAGATGATTTGCGACGACTAACGTACGAGATAATCTCCACGCGTTGGAGATTCCTTAATTAAGATTAAAACGAAATTAGCGAGAAATGAGAATGAATTCTTCGCGATTTTAAGTCCGCTCGCGCGCGCAAATTAAACGACGGATTATTATTCCTCGAGTAAATTCAAATAGAGATTTCGCACTTTAGATTTTAAATTTTACAATTCCTAATTCTCAGCCACTAACATATTTAATATTGAAAGTTAAATAGTTCCGATATAAATGATGATTAATCATCTCTCGCAACATTCTCGGCAAAATATCAGAGGGACGGTTCACTCACAAATATTACAGATGCTAGCATTGCATATGAAGATAATTTGTCATTTATGACGTGTTCGATTAGGATAATATTCAATAATAACGAGGATGCGAATCAAATAATTTCGTTAAGCCGGTTGAAACTTTATATCGCCATCTCGTTGATGGGAATGTATATTTTTACAGTGTGTATCGTGCACTGTGTATACAACGATCGTAAAACAGCTTGAGACAGGAAGTACAGGTTTACACATTACCGACATGCAGTGAGACATAGCACATAAGCCTACTCTATTTGCTTGATTAAAGCGCTGAGTTTTCATGCATTCGAATTAATTATATCCTCGATGATCGCGTTTACAAATATATATATTTCAAAAATCAATGTTGTCAATTAAATGATAATATTTATAGCTCCGCAATACGGTAATCTCTCGACAAATTTCATGTACATTTATCATTTATTGTAACTCATTTTTCATCCATCGCTAACAATAAGCAATCGATGATCCAAGGAAATTTAAACAAAAAATGGATTCGAGAATGGAAATTAATCGTAATTTGATTTAGCAAAAATTTCATTAATTTGTTATTAATTACTATTAATTACTCAATCGTTGATGTCTTGAAGCTCGACATTACGTAAGAGTATTGCTTTTACAAAGTTGCATCGTAAATGTTGACAAACCTATTGATACAAGTCGGAACAAGATCTCAATCTTTTTCGATATTCACAGAGATAAACTCGATTTATAATGAGCATTATTTGCCAAAGAAACACTTACCAATTCTCCAATACACCAACGTTCGAAAAGTTTGGAGGGAAACTCGCGGCCGCCATCGATGGTCGCGACTAATGCCCGTTAATTCCGTCACTTTCTCGGAGCTTCTTCACAATTCTAACACGTCACTGAAATAGATAAAAGATGATCGATTAAATCAAATTTTCAAAAAAAACGTGTCAAAGTGACTTGACACGTCGTTGAATTCAATTACTACGAAAAAAATAATTATAAATTTTCAAGATGATTAGCAATATTTTGGCACACAGCTAAAGAGAATACAAATATATAATAATACAAAATATAGATTTCGCATTGAAAAATAGGGATAAAAATATAGATATATAATATATAAAATAAGATAAAATATAAGAATAATAAAAATATAATATATAATAAGAATAAGAATAGAAATATCCGTCTCTCTCGCACACTTTGATACCTATATCGACATTTTAACGCGCGTCATTTAACTGCAACGTGTTTCGGTATTCGATATTAATGACCGAAAAGATAATGACTTTTTCACATTTATCGATCTATGTTTTTCAATATATATGCATGATCGCTATGATTAAATTGTCGAGCGATTTTAAATTTAAAGCTATTGGGCGCGATTTCGCCCGTAATCGTGATCCGCGAGAAACGCTGCTCTCCAAAGATATGGAGATTCGAAGTGTGACGATGGCATCGGCCATCTCTCTTCACGCCCGTCTTTCGTATCCGTTATACCGTCGTATAAACGTGTTTGCGAGGTGAAACGCATACACACGTACACTCATACGAATACACAACCCCGCACGCACATCTCACACCCCCTTTCTCACATTACTATCTTTCCGCTTTTCCAACTCCGGTATCGGTAATGAACGATCTATTGTGCCGGTGGATGCTCTTTCAAGCAGCAGGAGGAAGAAGGAAACAGAGAGAGAAGGATGCATAGTCGGCTAACAGTGGGTGGCAAGGATTGAAAAAGAGATAGGAGAGTGCACGAGAGTGGCTGGCATGGAAAAGGTATGAAAACGGCACTCGTTAATGGATTCCCGGACTCCTTTACTTTTTCCTTACTGTCTTCTTCGTCTCCCTTTCCTACCGTCTTCTTTCTCCCGTGCTCTCTTTTTTCTCTCGCTTTTTACACCACTCACAGTAGAAAAAGGGTAGGGGGTGGGGGTGGGGGGTGGTGGGCAGGAGAGGAAGGAGATGGGAATTGCTCGTTACACGCGTAAATCCTGAAAGCTTCGAAATACATTGCAATTCATACGCATTCGACGAGACAAACGGCCGAACAATTCTTGACAAGCCATAGATCTCAATGCCGGGTATGACAGGGCGAATTATTTGTCCGTCTCTTCCACCCTCGTCGTATATAATAACGAGGGGATCATCCCCCCGCGTGGAAATCTCGTTGAGGCTTCCCGGGATGATTTCCTCGAGCAAGGGTTAACTCTCGATCAGTGGGTTAGAAGAGACTACTGTATATATCGCGTTCCGTATGTATATGTACACACATGTACGTATACACGAATGTATTATGAAGGGATATAAAAGGTGAAATCGCTGCGCAAAAATTTGAACAGAATTGCAATGGGAATTATCCAGCTAGAGATATCTACAATTTTCAAGCGATACTCGAAGAAATTTTCAAGATCCGCTTTCGCGAATCAAAAATCTCGCTCTCAACTTTATCTATTGTATCAAACCGTTGGCGGGCGATCATCCACCGTGTCGAAGAGCGGGAAAACGATATATCCTCGCTAATTAGCGAGAATATCCGAATGCAAGCCGAGGGACAACGCATCGTCGAGAGACGGATTAGAGAATACGACAAAATCCATTGTCGTCGATCGAGCGCCGCCATTGTCCGCCACCATTGTTTGTCAGCTCATACGGCAGTGATAAGGAGCACGATTCCGCGAATAACGGCGAGAGACGACGCCATTATCTCCGCAAAATGCCCAACGAGGGGAGGAGGGTGGAGGCGGGGGGGGGGGGGAAGAGCGGCTTCTATACCGCCGTTGAAATATTTTCAACGACAAAATCCATTTCGAAGAGAATTATTGGCGACGCAAAAAACAGCAAGAGAGAGAGAGAGAGAGAGAGAGTGATAATACGTTCATCGTAATACGTTCTCTCTCCCACGAATCAGCGCGAGATTAATTTCCTACAAACTGCAGGTGTAAAAAAGAAAGATGGACGAGTGAGTCGGTGTGTTTTTGCCCTTGCGAAATTACAAATATGAAGATCCCTCGCGCGCTTTCGATTCCGAAAATGCGATATGCCGTGACGAGCGTCCGTTAAGGCGCGTTTCCCGCCAATGATAATTTCCAGCCGCAATGATTATTCGCGCTTATCAACTTTTGTATATAGGAACGGCGCCACTCGCCAAAGTTTCGCGATGCGAACTTTGCTGGCGAGCGGAAATCTCAATGCGAAACGTACATGCGAGAAACATAAGCTCGCAGCGGTCTAATCAACATTGACAGGATCAAAGTGCTTTAATTAATACAGCTGATGCGCCACGTACGTATAACGAAAATATACCTCTCCGCATCAATTCGCCTCTGAAGATCAATTTCAATCATGCCAGTCTCGATCTCGATCGTGAAACAGACCCGGCACATTTGATCGCAAGATACATAGAGTGTCTAAAAATTTTCTAATCTTTCAGCTATTTTTGTTCAAAATTCTAGGTAAAGAGAATATTTTATTAAGATTTTTCTGTACAATTTTCAAAAATCAATTTTTATTTTCTTATCACTAAAAATTACAATACAGAATATGTGTACTGCATATTCAACATTGTGTTAAAACAGAATATATGTAAAGATAAATATATATTTATAATATATTTTTTAAACGCATAATTCACTTGTTTGCCGATCGTTTACAATACGAGAACAAAATTATCAAAGAGAATTTTTTTTTTTTTTTTTTTTTTAATTTCCCGAGTCCCAATAAAATTCCCTGATTTTTTCAGATAGAAAAGAAATGTCTGAGAAATCCATGTTTTTCCAGGGAATAGACAATACCTGATACAATATCCCCGACTTTTCACTGCGTAAATTCGGCGACGAATGATACAACTCCGCGATAATGGAGACGATAGATACGCGGATTATAACGTTTCGCGCTTCAACGCGGAGACAAAAACGCCCGTTTGACACCGCGCAAAAAAAAATCGCGATGCCGCTGCATCGATATTATAGCCGTTAAGACAAGACAGCCATTATACGCCCAGCTGGTCGCTCGCTTGACTATAAACGGAAGACGGTGCGGGAACATCGCGCCCGCGACTACTTTCTCCATCTCCGAGTTCGACTAGGAAGTCGTAAATCCTTTTTTGCCATTTGCGCGAGACGCAGACATTTTATGCAGTATACACCGCGGCAATAAAGCAAACGAATGCAATTCGAGAATCGGTGCCAGGACACGGACGTCGTTCTTTCTCTCCCTTTCTCTCTCTCTCTCTCTCTCTCGATCTCGCAATCTCGTATCGCGTGTCTCGCAACTTTTCCATAGACAACGACGGTAAAAGAAGGATAAGTTGTGCGTTCGCGCGCGATCGACTCTCGTAATTCAGGGAAACTTGGTTGGAAAAATTTCGCGTTATCACGATTCAACATCTCGCGTGAATAGTATATACGTAACTGTTAAAATTACAACGTTGAAACGATCGCGAGAATTTATATATAGAACGTATGAGAGGTTGCACTCGCGCGTGGATCTTTACAGCCGCGCGCGAAGCTGCGGATCGTAAATGCCCCCTTTCGAAAAATCCCGGTGACTATAAATAACGACAGTCGTGGGAATCCGCTACAATTTACAGACGCTGCAAACACCCCTTTCACCGAACATAAAACTCGCAATACATTATCGAACAAACGACAAAATTGATTTTATTTCACGTTACTGAGATTCTTTGCCATATATAGCTCTATGAAGTTTTCATCGATACGAATGGGGTCTCTCGATAGTTGCCTTCGATGGTATTTTCATCTCCATCCATTGGATATCGACGTATGAAGGGTCCATCCTAGATCGCTCATTGCTCCAAATTAAGGTAGCGAGTATATTTGGATTTAATCTTCGTGCTGTTTGAACAAATCGAGTGTCGCCGCTGCCGACGATCCATCATTGGCGTCGCGAAAGTCAACGACAAACCGTGCCAGAATCATCGTCGTCGTCGTCGTCGTCGTCTTTATCACGTAGGCGAACCAGAATGGGCACGGTTTCTCGTTGGTCATGGTCCACGTACCACGCGGCCCGATTAAACGTCATTCGCGGTCGGAAAGACACGCTCTCTCGCCCAAGTTTCCTCCTCCGTCCTCTTCTACCCTCCTTCATATTTTTTCGTCTAATAGATTTATTTCAAATGCAGCTTTCAATTTTTAAGTTAATACAGTCATATATACGCGTAATGAATATCGGATATAATTAATATCATATAGAGAAATAATTAGGATACTTTAAATTAATTAACCGCGTATAAATTATTTTGATTATAACGTGAACACTAATTTGGAATTTCTGCATGTGACATAATTCTTTTTTATTTCATATTTCGATTTCAAAAGAGATCGAATAAATTCTTTAAATAAAAAGGTATCTAAATAAAAGTTCCAATAAAAGTCTTTTTAAGAGAAAGAAAATTCTTTATAAATAAAAAAAGTCTAAATAAAAGTTTAAATAAAAAAATCTAAATACGTTGCGTAAGATATGTACCGTTAAAAAAAAAATAAATAAATAAATAAAAAAAATTGGATCGTTTGCGAATAAATTCTAGCATAATACGTGAAAAAAAACTTGCGGCTAAGCGAGAAACACTGACAATGAGAGAGAATCGTGTGAGTAATATTTAATTTTAGAAAATTTGAAAAGCCGCAGGAACTTTAATGGATTTCCCGGGTGCCGCGCACTTTCGCCTGCCGTTTTACCTCCGTAAATTGGGTTACCCTCCTTGGTCGCTCGCGCGAGCAGTTGCCCGAGTCCCACCTGTCGTCTTCGCGACATCGTTCGCCGCCGACGTAACGAAGCGGAAGACGCGGGGAAAGAGATCGGAGGGTAGGAACAGTGGCGATCCCGCGCTCCGATCTTTTAATCCGCTCCCTTAGCTAGACCACGAAGTCTATTAAGAACGATTAAGACCGTTTAACGGGCTTAAATAAATGACGAGGAAAGAGTGAACCGTCTCTGCCAGTATGATTTCCTTCGCCGACCGTTTCGTTTAGTAATTGACGCGACCGTCGTGTCTGGATCCTTCTTGAATCTCGCGAATTCGAAAAGTCGATAGATTTTCTTCCCTAACGTCTTGACCTCATCTCGCTCGACGCTTATCGAATTAATTAAAGTCGACAAAGTAATAAGCTTGATAAACGTTAAATGACTTTTGTTCCTCTCTCAAAGAGGTAAGATGAAACACACGGAGCGATCCGTATAAAGTAATCGCCCGCAGGATGATAAAGCCTGAATTTACGAAATGTCACACACACGGGGAGAAACATAAATAGAGATAAATAAGAAATTGGCAAGACCGTCATAAATATTTCGTCTCGGCAAGCCGCATCGTATCGCGGCATCAAATGGTAAAGCACTTAGAGCTATCAATCGCGAATGATAATTATGAAACGAGAGCGTCGTTCGATCGAAAACGACACCGATGATTATATTATATATTTATCGTTCGTGTCTCTTCTCCTATCGAAATATCATCCGGGTAACAAATGACGCCGCCTAATGTCTACGTCCTTGCGCGATTCATGCTCGGATCAGGTTCTCCATTTATGAATACGTTTCCCGATTTCTCGTTTTAGCGGCATAAAGAAATTCGAACGGATTTATCGTGAATCTACGCTGTGATTGGGAAACGCGAATCGCTGGAGAAAAAAATTGGCACAAGTCAAGAGAACGTTCAAGTCCGCCAGGTCGAACTGGATAATCTCGTCACTTTTGAATATCTGCCAAATCTTTCGTCCGATGCACACGCGCGCGTTTAATTTCTACAGATTAGGAAAAAAAAAAAAAGATAGCCTCTCTCTCCCTCTCTTTCCGTCCTCAATACTTTCCTTATTATTTTTCCCGCAAAAATATCAAAAGATATACGAACTTGTGGCACACGTCTATGGCTGGCTACTACTAATTTAGATCTCATCAGTTCGCGAAATCTCAGTTTGGCGTCGAAATGAATGCGGAGCGCACGAAACTCTGTCCCAAGGTAGGAAACAAGACGAGGCGGGAACCCGATGACGTAATATTGACACTTTGTAACCTCGTTTTACTTGCATTCTCAATCAGAGAGATGTAACCGAATGAGAATGGCAGAGAAAAGAGAGAGAGAGAGAGAGAGAGAGAGAGAGAGAGAGAGGGAGAAGAGGACAAAGAGAGGATGCACGATGAGAGACAGAAAAAGGGTACAGGAAAGCTCTTCCTTTTTTTCAAGAACCCGCGACGAAAAAAATCATCGTCGTTGTGTCGAGCATTGTCGGTGCTCATCGCGAAACAATCGCGATAATGAGAAAGCTACGCAGTCGAAGATTGTTTCGCTTCCGCTCCCTTTTTCCACCCCCTCCCCGTCCCTCCACCCCACCTTTTTCACTCGAGAATCCACCTGGCAACCCAGCTCTCTCGCATCGCTTTTGTCCTCGGAAACCGACGACAACTTTCATCAGATACGTCATTGGAAACTACAAGAAACTAACCATTACGTTATCATGGCTCGAATTTAGTAACATTACGTGAAAACGTAATGGCTCGCGGCGAGATTTCTTGTTTTCAATACTTGTATTTCGATGATATTCAGGGATATAGATGTACGCGTAAACTATGTAAAATTACATGAAACGCTTTGACAATTAACATACACATGCATACAGTAATAAATATTCTACAATTTTAATTTGCGTACGATTCATATTTCAAATGAATTTATATTGTGAGAAATACTTGCTGTGAGAGAGATAAATAGCCTCGAGTTAATTATTTTGAATCTCTAGTCGCGCTTCGGTATCTCCTGATACATACTTGTCACGATCGTATTTCAAAAGATAATACGACGACACGACCATCCCCTCCCGAGTTTCACCAAGCGAATGCGCCACAAGGCGTACATTTTTTTGCGGCGATATTATTTGTTTTGTACAATTGGAGATTATCTTCCAGAGCGATTAACTCTCATCTAACGTATCTCGTATCGCGTTTTGATTTTTTTCGCTGCTTTAAATGTAATTTGCCGATCATTTTTGCAATCATACATAAATTGCCGAATCAAATAAAAGAAAATAATAAAAAAGTCAATCGTTTATTAATAATTAATTTGATTTTTTTTTAAATATTCCATTTAAATTTATATCGTGTAAAATTAAGTTTAAATATTTCATCCAAAAGACAAATTAAATATTATATGATATCCGATCTTCTCATTCACATTCATACAATTTTAATAATATTCGCGCACATATAAAAATGTATGTATGTACGACGTGTATTTCGAATATATTGTGAGAAATACGTGCTTTGAGAGAGAGAGAGAGAGAGAGAGAGAGAGAGAGAGAGAGAGAGAGAGACTCGAACGGCAAAGCCACGGCACGTCGAGCACCTATCGAATTATCCTTCGAAACGTAATTGCGATAAGTACAAAGGGAAATAAAATGCGAATAATTATTATCAATTGGCGTGATTAATTAACTCCTGCGCAACTTGTAAACATATCGAGGCAACATACTTCGTACAATGTATATATATTTTCAGTAAAAATCGAAGCGACAGGGAATAAAAATTGAAAGTTATCTGTAAGCAAGTTTTATTGCGATCTTTATGGGCGAATTTCCTGCGAATTGTAACTTTGTAGCAATCGTAATTTTCTATGGCAATAAAATAAGATTCGCGTCATGTGTGATCAATATCGATAATGCAGTGCAAAGTGTCGTATTCTGCTAATTAGTACGCGATCGTAATTAACTGTGTTTTCGCGAGTGAGTGTCAAGTGCCATCAAAAAACAGCAAAGGATAAAGAGATGAATAAGAGAGAAGGAGAAAGCATCGGAGAGGCAACAGATGATGATGGAGCAACAGTGAGGTGAGCAATTAATAATATATGCAATTTATTATTTATGAAATTAATTATTCGAGTATTTCCGCAGTGATGATCCATTTTATATCATTACGTAATATAATATATGTAAAATATATTTTAGGTTTCTATTATAAAATATATATATTATATAAAGCATACTCAAAATATACAATAATAATAAATATTTTTATCTAAATATGTATGAAATATTTTAACATATTATATTTAAGATTTATGTGATATTATTATAAATATTTACGTAACAATTAAATTCTTGTATATCATATTTTACAAAGTTTGTTTGTAAAAAAGATCTTCTTTCACGGGATTTACGTAACTTTGGTATCAAATATCTATTTAAAATACAAATCATAAAAAAATTCAATCGACGATAATAAAAATAATAATAATTTATAGGATTATTAGGATAATAATTATTTTCAAATATATTATAATTATTGCGAATACATTCTGTTTTTTATAATTTAGATATATTTTGCATCGCGACTTTCCGCTATTGTGCATCGTGTCGCGTGAGTTTTAAATGATTTTTTTATTTTAATCTCGAGTAACATCTAAAGTGATTTGTCGTTCCTTCTGACGAAATTGCAAACTTGAGCGTTCGATTCGGTCGATTTTATCAGTAAAACCGAAACGGCAATAGATCGTCTCACGGGTTGGCCAGGGCAAGATTCGGCCCGGGTTTGGCGGCCTCGCACGCACATATAAATATCTAGGAAACAAAATTACGGCGAGCCTTTCGTTACTTTTTGTTTCCTGTTCTCTCTAAGCTTTACAAAAATCCATCTTTCAACGAAAGATGAATATACAGTGAACTAGTGGAATACGCAATGTGGCGAGTGACAATTTGCACGCGCAAAAGTGTAAAAAAAAAATTTGCAAATTGCACGAATATCATATCGAATCGCTTTGCTTGCTATTATTATTATTCGTATCTTGCGCTTCGATAAATATAAAAAGTAAATAAATAAAATCTTTTTCTAAAATAATTAAATAAAGAAAGTTCTTTCAATGGACTTATTTAAACGATTCTTTTAGCTTATTAACGCTGAACTGAAATGCGAACGTTTGATATATACCTAGATTAATGTCAATTCTTCCAATAAAAAATACATATTGCTATACGCAATGTACAACAAATAGTAATCGCAATTTCGCGTACAGTTTCCCTTACCTTGAAAGAACCGGTAAAAATTTCGAGAGGAATAAAAATAAAAAATCGCCGATTCGTAACCTTCGAATCCCTCGAAATTCGACCTTTTCGAGGTTGATTCAAGTGTACCGCTCTCAACCGCTTTAAGAAATACTTGTTATGCCACTTGATTTTCCGCCAGAAATACACGCGGTGTCCGTCGTCACCGCACGCGCGCGGTTTTACATTTCAAATGCGGCGAATAAGCAACGAGATGAAGCGCGATAGATCCGTCAGAATCCACGATGATGCTGTTATTCCTTTAATAAACGTACGTATTCGTAATAATCAATAAACAAAATTTTTTTTATATTTAATTTTGAACAATTTAAGATAAAAAATGCACGGATAAAATTGATATAAAATTGTATAGAAGAGTTCCATCGGTCTTTTGCCCTGTAAAAATCTTGTGAAAGGTCTTGTCGATACACATCTTACTTTAGACAGAAGGTATAGGAATCTTTGGATGTATTTTGACGGTGACAGCCATCAGAGTGGTAATAATAGTAGTAGGGATAGAAAATGGCGTTGCATGGTGGTGTACCGAGAAGCGAAAAGGCGAAGGGAGGCGAGGGGAAGATACATGTCGGCGGATGGTACGGATTTAGACAACATCTGGTCCAGTCTGTTTAGTACTCTGCGTTGATACCACTGCTT